>NW_001849574.1:36184-67215 GCF_000209065.1 Trypanosoma cruzi | reverse complement strand
AACAAGAAGGAGGTAACTGCGCAAGCAGAGATAAACCTCTTGTTATTTTTCTCTTTCGGGGTTTGGCCGAGCTGTCGATGGGGCTCCAGTTTTTTTTTTTTTTTTTTTTGAGGTTCTGTACCTAACCTTTATTGCGTTTTTTTAATTTTTTTTTTGCTGAAGGAGCAGCAGGTACGTTCGTCACTGCTGGCTGCTAAAGGAAGAGGCTTGCAGAGTCCACGGAGCTGTCGTGGCAGTTCTGTGCAAGGAAACAGCAGAAGTTGGCTGGAGAACGTGTGATGGTTTTTGTTATGTATTTATTTATTTATTTTTCTTCTTTGCAAGAGGACACACAGAAGGTTGACCGATGCTGCGGCGCATACCAGACTGGGGCATGCCTATGGTGGCCCACCAGATGGCAGCTGGATGTGGGGGATTCTTCTCTTTTCGTGGGGTTCGTAACACTCGCCATGACAGCTGCAACGACGAGCTGACCAGCAGCCACTTCGACCTGCAGGACATTCCCGTGGACCGCCTGACCCACCGCTACTGGGACGACGTGAACACGCCGTACGACATGTTTCTGCTCGATGAATTTCCTTTTGAGGAGGGCGGCGTGGACACCGCAGAACATATTTTTGAGCGGGATCGCCAGCTGCTTTTGAAGGAGTACCTTTAGGCGTGAGGTGGTGGGGCCTCATGTAGACACAGACACGCAGAGGGTGAGGGAGCGAAACTCACAGAGGGTGAAAGCGCACAGGGGTTATAGATACGGAGAAGGACAAGAACTAGTGTGGATGGGACCGTTCCTGTCTCGTCGCGGTGATCCAGTTTTCTTTTTCACATGCGCATTCTCTCTTAAAGAAAAAAAGAGAAAAAGAAGAACAAAAAAGCATTGGAAACAGAAGGAAAAAGCAACAACAAAAAGCAAAGAGTGTTTTCACAGTTCCCCTCTTTTTATATTTATATCTTTTTTTTTTATCGGGGCGCCTTGCAATGTTTTTATCTCTTCGCTTTACACAGTCGCTTTTCTGTATCTTTCCCCCCCCCAACTCTTTTTTCTCTGCTTTGATGAACACGAAACCAGGGAGTCAAGAAGAAGACGGAAAGAAAAATGAAAGAATGAAAAAACAGACTTTCCCCGCAAGTGCTGCTGAACAAGAAAGATGATTGGACGAACGCCACTGCAATGGAAAGTGGCGGCATTAGAAATGTGGCAGTTTGCTTCGGTTGTATGTTTTTTTTTTTTTTTTCATGAAGTGCCTCGCTTTCAAAGATGCTGCACAGCCGGCTCTTGTTTTGGGCTCGATGCTTTTGGTCGAAAGTGTGCTGGCGCCATGCGTGGCTTGGGCGGCAATGCTGTGCACCGCCAGCAGACCCTGTGGCCACGCGCCATGAGGCGCCGCCTTCAAAAATATTTGCGGACTTTGATGTGCAGTTTGGTGTGCCGTACGCATTGCAGGGTTAATATGTGCGTCCAGAGGGCTGAGCTACGGTGCCAGAGCCTCCTGCGTGAGGGGTGAGAGCGCAGCGATTGCTGCAATATTTGGCAATTTGTGGCCACGCCGCTGTACGCGACGGCGTTCCGAGTGACGTGAGCATGACGAGCCTGCCCGGGAATGGGGCAGGAGTTCCGTTCCTTTTTTTTTTTTTCTCTTCTTATTTGCAGCGTCTGTGACTTGTTCTCTTACGTACCAGAATTTTGATCACGCCATCGTATTGTTTGTTCTCCCACCCTCTTTTTAAATTTTGCTTTTTTTTTTTTTTTGGACTTATTTTTTATAAATTTTTTTCTCCACATGTTGTGACTCGCGCTTATTTTGTTTTTACGGGCGGTTTTGTTCTCCAGCGGGGGGAGGAGGAGGGTGGTCGCCATCATCACGAACGAGTGCCTACGTTTTTGGGCCGCCTGCGTGCCTGCCTCTGCTGCCCACGCACACCTGAAGCGTCCTTTTTTTCTTGTCGTCTCCGAGTGTCACTAGCGGGGTATCAGGTGGAACTGAAATGCAGCGACGGTGGTTGAATTGCGCTGCTGTCTTCTTAGCGGCTACGGCTGTGCACACCACGCAGCGCGGGATGCACGGAAAGCCGACACAGTCGCACAAGGTCCGCACCCAACACAGCCGACGGTGGTGGACGCAGTCGAAGGCTCGTCACCTCACAGCAATGCCACACGATGAGTGTAAGTCCCGTCCACACTTCCCTGCCTATAACGAGGATGTAGATCGCCCCATGTTGGTACCGGCCGGTGCAATTTGCTTCAATTGCGAGAAGCCTATTGATGATAGGGACGTCAACAGCTACGTCTGGATCCCAGCTGGAAATGCCACGGTCCCAACGACGCAGGGGTACTTCTTTCACTTCAAATGCTTCAAGTGTTGGAAATGCAAGTACCGTCTAATACACAACAAATTTTACTCCAAGGACGGTAAGGCGTGGTGTGTTGCGTGCGCCCTGGGAAGGGACATTCGCGTGCCCACGCGCCGTTGGCACACTTCCTACGTGAATACACATCGCACAGGCTCTAGAATGTCGGGTCACTTTTTCCCACGGCACCAACATCAGATGGCATTTTTGCTTGATCCCAATGAATAGTGCGCCTTGGACTTATGCATTTGTCTGCATATACATATATATGTTGGTCTAATTGCCTCTTGACTCTTCTTCATCTTTATTTGTAGCGCACGATTGGTGATCATCGCCGTTTATATTGATTCCGTCTTCTTTTGGGCTTTTTTTTTGCGCTTTTTCTCCCTCCCTTTCTCTGTAATGTGTGTAAAATTGCTTTATTACGGCGATAACTGAATGTATTTGATACTTTCCGCCACAACCTTTTGATGCCTTTCTTTTGGTGCGTGAGCCCCTATTGGACCCAACTTCCTCCCCCCTCCCAATAATAGTAAGAAACTGAAGCAAGGAGAAATAATTGAAGCGACTAGTCAACGATGGAGTGGTTGAAAATTGCGCTAGTTGCGTTTTCCGGGCGGGGAAATGACGTAGACTACCCGTGCAGCATTCTGGGACGCGTGGCTAACAATGACAAGGAGCTCGTAAATATTCTGCGCAATGGTTTCTTTCTTTTGACGTACCGCATGAATTTTAGCCCGCTTCCCCACTCTTCCGTGACCTCCGACAAGGGCTGGGGCTGCCTGGTGCGATCCTCACAGATGCTGCTCGCCCATGCGCTTTGGCGTTACTCGGCGAATGACTGCAGGCTTGACCACTTTTGTGACATGGACACAGAGGATAGCACCCCCTTCTCGCTCCATAAAATGGTGCGGGCGGTGATGAAAAAGGCCGACGTGTTCAGGCCAGAGTACTGGACACCGAGCCAGGGCTGTGAGGCGATCCGCTGCTGCGTGAACAACGCTGTAGATCGGAAGCTTATCCCTCCTATCCGCGTTGTGGTTTGCTCCCAAGGATGTCTCTTGGCAAGGGAGATTTGTTCCAACTTAGAATTTGGCACTGTGCTCATATTGGCTCCCATGCGTTGTGGTGCCTCACGGCGGATGACGCAGATGATGTTCTTTTCACTCGAACACCTCCTTCACTCTTCGGCATGCATTGGCGTGGTGGGCGGCGTGCCACAACGCAGTTATTACATTCTGGGAACTAGCGGCCAGAGGCTTTTGTACTTAGATCCCCATTGCATGACACAGGAGGCTTTAGTCTCGGGCCACGCAGAGAAGGCTGGTGTTGTGACTGTCACGGCGAGCCTTGTCAAAAGTGTACGGTGGGACTGCGTCGACACGTCTTGTTTTTTAGGATTCTTGGTGGACTCTTTTGCTGAGTGGTTGGAGTTACGAACGTGTCTCGAGGAGTTGCAGAGGCGTGGAATGGAGCAGTTGCTTTGCGTGGATGATGGCGATGCGGTAGGCCTTGTTGACGAGGAGATAGCGGGTTGGCCGAGTGAGGATGACGTGGCGGAGTAGTCGTGGCCTTCATTGGCCGAAGGGCGGCAGCGGTAATTTTTTTTCTTTTTTTGTGCGGCCGCAACTTTAATTTTCTGCGTGCTGGTGTTTTCTATCGGCAAACTGCCTGTTTTTTTTTTTTTCTTGCTGTTTCAGCTTAGCGGTATGACGCCGGAATCCATCTGGAGTGAATTGGGCTGTTGCGACTGTGTTAATTTTCCTTTCAATTTCTTCTGGAGGTGAATGGATGGCGTTGGGGCATTGCCGAGTAAATTGTTATTGCAGCCTGAGTGTAAGCTATTTCCTTTTTTTTCTTTTTTCTGTTTTCTGTGCACGTGCATATGTACACACCCGCATAAACGCATTTGTGGATCCTTGGGAATCAGTGTGTAGTTTAGCTGTGAAGGAAGCGTTGGTGGTGCATGCGGCGCTGCGTGGCGCTTTCATGGCTGCAGTATCGCGGCAGCGTGCGCGACTCACGTGTTTCATGTGGCTGCGTGAAAACAATTCGACGTTGGTGCCTTTCACTGCGCATCCCCTCCGTGCAGTTTGCTGCACCCCGCTCCCAGACTCACGAGGACCTTGCGTATGCAGCTTGTCCCATATGTGGTCGTCTTACGCACATGTGTGACATGTTCACACACCTCACAACCGCCCATCGCGAGCTGAACCCGGCGCACTGCAAGAAGATCTGCGGCGAGCGGCTGGAACTCTACCAGCAGGTGATTGGCGTTCCTCTAAAGAAAATGGAGCTCACCACTTCTGGCCGTCGGGTGCTTGACTTCTTGCCCACAGTGCTGCCATCCGGTTATATTTGCAACTGGTGCGATATGAAGAACGATGTGTATCCTACGAGGGATAAATTCCTCAAGCACGTGGCCGACGTCCATATGGAGATTGACCTGGAGGACGTCGAGCAGCACGTCCCGCTGCTGCCACGTGGAGTCGTGGAGGAGAAGAGCAGCACACGGGAGGAGATGCGGCCCACACGGCGTCTGGCTGGTGTTGAGGCCGTTGCCGAAACGTTCACTATTCCGTTCGTTGCCACGCGCCAGGTGGCTGTTTCCATACCGCGTGTCATTGACAAGAAATTAACACAGCAACCGGTTGTGTTCAGCGACACGGAGTTTCCATGCGAGCTGTGCAACAAGGTTTTCCAGAGCGAGATGGACCTGCTGCAGCATCTGGAGACGCGACACCCAGATGGATCCGCCGGGGCGTCCACTGACGTGGGTCAGTCAGCCATTGCCGAGGTGGCGGAGTTTACCGCAAAGGAGGCAACAATGGGTATCAGCCAGCGTGTGCACGTCGTTTGTGACCTCTGCCTGACATCTTCAAAGGTGTACACAATGCCTTCCGCGCTTTTTTCTCACATACGCTTCAAGCACCCTGGCGAAGATGCCGCGTACCATGTGGAGCGCCTCATTCGCACGCAGAAGGGTCAGTCATTTGTATGCAAAGTCTGTAATAAGGCATTTGCAACAGCCGCCGCACTTGAGGGCCACTTTAGCAACAAACATGGAGAGCAAGCGGGTGCACTGTTGGGTCAGGGGCGTGTGGCGATGAATAACTGTTGGTGGTGTCACGACTGCGAACGGGGCTTTTCAAGCGCCAAGGGACTGCACGGCCACATGCAGAACAAACACGGGCTTTCTACACAGGTGCATCCATGCCCCGCATGCAAACGCGTGTTCTCTGATGTGTACTCCCTGGAGGAGCACATCACACTGGTGCACAAGACGATTCATTTGACCGACATTGGGCTGCAGACGCATGCGAAGTGCAACACATGCGATCGTTGCTTTTTGAGTCACGAGGACCTGCACCGTCATGCCGTCAAGCACCACAAAAAAGATCCTCGGGCGCCTATTCGCCCGTTTGAGTCTTCATCCTTCTCTTCAACGGAGGGTAAGGGGGCGGCGAAGACTGATGCGTCTTCTTCTTCCTTGTCGTCTTCGCCCGCAGCCGCGACACCACAGGCCCCACGCAAAGTGAAGAAGCGCAAAAAGACCGCTGTAGAAGAGGAGACAAGTTCGTAGTGGCAGCGTGCCGGAAGGAAAGAAGGAACAGGGGAGATGATGCGAACTAAGCATCTCTGGAGAGAAGAGACAGCAAACAGAAAAATGATAGCAGCACCTTTTAGAGGAGGAGGGGGGAAGGAAGAGTCGCTGGGGAGCTTTTGTTTTTCTATTATTATTATTATTATCATCATTATTTTGTCTAACGGATACAATTTTATCTGCGGCGTCTTCACAAATATTTTAAACACGTTGGTGTCCGCATTTTTTTTCTTCTCCGCGTTTGCGCGCCGGCAGCAGCGGTGGTGGTGAAAACCACCACCACAACTAATACTCGTGCGATGCGTTCGTCTGATATTTAACCAATTATTATTATTATTTTTTTAAATTTTGGCTTCCCACCACACCCTTTTTTTTTTTTGCTTGGTTCGGCGCCATTGCTGCAGGCAGGCGCAAGGAAATAATTCAGGCGGCTGTGTGCGTGGCGATTGAGAGATTGAGTATACATACAAAGAAAAAAAGGATATTTATATATTTATATACGTGTGATGGGTGAGTGGGGCGATTGCGGGGAGGAGGCGGCACACCTCTGCGCCGTGCAACAGCTCCTCCAGGCCTTTTTGGAGACGCCCTCTCGCGTGGTTCTTCTCAGTGCCGCACTTGGGGAAATGTTGGGTGTGGTCGTTCGCCAACAAAAGGCCATAAATAAAATTGTCGCTTCGCTGCAAATAGCAGGGGAGGAACGCATGCAAGAACTCACAGCACTATCACAGAGCTTTGCAGATATTTTGCAGGACACTATTAAACGCACTGCATTGGCCATTAGCGAATTACGAGGGCAAATTCCCAAACAACAGTGCATGTCTGGCGCTGGTCTTTTTTATGAGGAGAAATGCGTTGAGTTAAAGCGCGAGATTGGAGATCTGCGGCGATTGGTAATAGAACGTCTACAGCACGATTCTATGGGAGCAGACATGAATGGACAGAGCAGTGCGATTCAGTCGGAACTTGTGGTTACGGGGGAAAAAGTGCGGAACCTTGGGGCTCAGCAGAGTCTTTTACTGGAACTCCTTGACCTGCGCAAAATGCTGCTTCATCATGGGTACACAGGCGATGCATCGGTGGACCTGCGTCAACTCCGCTTGCTTGACACCACAGCGAAGGTAAAACTGATGCATCAACTGCCATGCTTTCATGTGTTAGTACGTGCGCTCGTGTCGACTGAGCGCCATTTGCTGGCGGGCGCTTCTTCCATGAGCTCAATAGATTGAATAGATGCTACTTGTCCTTGTCTGTGTGTGAAATGAAATACATGTAAATATGAAATAATGTGTTCCTGGGTTTGGCTGCTCTATTCTTTGTTTGTTGTTGGTGATGGCCATCTCGTTTATTTCTTTTCTTCTTACTGAAAAGAGTTAAGTGGAAGAGAAGGAAGATATAGGGCATCAGGGATAACCATAACTCGGGATTCACTTTTGTTTTTCAATTTTTTTTTCTTTCTTTTGTTGTTGTTTCTTCATTTTACCACCGGTGGCTTGGAGGGCGCACAACGGTGAGTTCGCGTGGTTGAGTCGACAGGAGGAGTAGCGGTGCGCGGAGGCCCTTTCGCGAAGGTGCACGTTACCCGGCTCTCAGGGAGAGGGGTGGAGGGTGGGGTGGGAGGGACCGGATCTGATTTTTTTTTTTCTTCTTCCGTCCGTCCGTTGTTTTGTCACTCCGCGGGCGGTACTTTGCGGTCTGACTGCTTGACGCGTCATGAACGTGCACTGGAAGCCTCGCGGCGGCGCACAGGCGTCGGTTGGAATCATCAACGCCGTCGAGTTTGATCCGGACGTGGAGCTGCTTTGGGTCAGCGACAGCTTTGGCCGGCTGATGAGCTTCACGACGCAGAGCCAGACGAATACGCTCACCTGGACTACGTACTCATCCTTCTTGGCGTCAACACGGCCGATCTCCGGCATTTTTTTTCTTCCGCTGGGCGGAGAAAAAATTGTAACTGTGGCGGATCACAACGTCATTCGCGGGTACAAACGGGGCGGTGCTCTTTTCATGTGCCGCTCGTTGCCTCCGCAGTCACAGGACTACATTGAGCTTTTCCAGGCGCATGGAGAAACGGGGGTTGTCAGCTTCACCGGTAACGCCGGGCTAACGCGCTTCTCGATTGGTAACGAGGGCAATGACGGCGTTGTCACGGTGCCGCTGGGCGAATCAAAGGTGGTCGCGTTGCATCAGACGGAGAAGTGGGTTGTCACGGGCAGCATCTCTGGCAGCATCGTTGTTCGTGACAGCAGCGACCTTCAGTTAGTGGGTGCAGTGCCCTCTTCGCGACGCCGCGTGTTGGCTATGGATGCGTACGACAACACCGTCGTGGCCGCCATGGTGGAGCGTTCCATGACAAGCAGTGTGCGCGTGTATGATCTACGTAAGTTGTCTGAGCCGGTCATAACAATTGGTGGAATTCCTTCTGACAGCGTCTCGCAGTTGCGTCGTTACCGCGATTCATTTGGCATCTCCGCGGACCGAGCGTTTGTTCTGACGCCGTGCGGCTTTCACATTCTGCAGATGGACCAGACATCCCCAGTTTTTAATTCCAACGGAATGGTGGGGGACTTCTGTACATCTGTTAGCATCTCGCCAAATGGCATGTGTGCTGCCATTGGGAACGACAAGGGCTATTTCATTGCGCTTGCTCATCCGGCCACGCGTGAGGATTATGTCATGTCCCGCTTTGAGCAGCCACGACGACCAGTGAACCCCGTCTTCACGCAGAGCTGGGCTGAGAAGAAGGAGGGCGACACATTTGCGTTCTTTGATGAGTCCGTTCCACCTGCAGAGCTCGCCTCCAACTGGCCACCCGACAATTATATGATTCTTTCCGTCCCTGCACCCACACGCTGCCTTAGCGTGGAGTCCCGCACTATTTTGCAGAATCGCTGGGGATTTCTTCGCGCCGATTCATACCTGCCCGACCCAAAGGACAAAATGGCACTGAATTTACCAGACCCTTTTCCGTTCAACCTGGAGCTTGGCGACGACCCGGCGGCAGTGCAAGGGCTACTGCAGGAAATGAAAAAGAACCAAAAACGACGCTACTTTGAATTTCGCGATGTTGCTGCCGGGGAATACGCACCGCTTGAACCGGCGAGTCATGTGTGTTATAGTTCACATCACCGTTTTGACTGGGAAAACTACAATGCAATTCCGCAAGAAGTCGTTGGCTTGGACAACAGCTTCCCCGAGTGTTGGATTACGACGCTGTTGCAATCGCTTTACCTCTGCCATTTGCCGGAGTGCCCCGTGCGCAAAGTCCTTTTGCACCACCTATGCACCAGGGAGTACTGCGTCGCGTGTGAAACATCATTTATATTTGCGAATATGATGATGACCTCCGCGTCAGGGCTTAATCCCATTGTGCAGGTTGCCAATCTGATCCGCACTATGTATAAGGTGCCTGCAACGGCCTCCCTTTTTGAACCCGTTAAATCTCGTGATGAGGCGATAAAGCGGATGCACACGGCACAGTTGACTCTTCTTGAGGCGCTGCATCGAGGACTGCAGGATGAGAAGGCATACCCCTTCATGGACCACAAACCTCCATGCAATGACTTTGAGCATTCCATTGCGTATCTCTTTGGCACGGAGTTCTCTTCTGGTGGAAGAGTCCACTTGGAGCCGCAGTTCTACTGGGATGTTCCTTCCTCCGCACTCAAAGTGAATGAGGGGCTGCAGCATTTACTCAAGCAGATTGAGTCATACAGAGATCAGGTTCAGATCAAACGTTTACCGCCTATTATTGTATTACGACTGAACCCAGAGGGGGGGACGCTAAAGCCGCCGAGGTGTTTGCATATATCCCGCGAAGCGCAGGAGGATTCCAACTACGTCCTGTGCAGTAACATCATTCACCTCTCGGATGACGCCGATGACCCTGGGAGTTTTGTGAGTCACCAGCGTATTCTGGATGATCGCTTTAGTTTGGTGAACGATTATCGTGTGACGGCACCAATGGAGGAGGAGGAACTGGAAGAATCGATGCCTGCATTCCACTCCCATCGTGCCGTGGTAGCATATTATGCCCTCGATAAACTGACAGCGCCGCCCTACAGTTTACACGATGGTAACCGTCCGCCAAACATGTTTGAGGTGCTTGGGCCGCTGCTTGTTAATGATGTTCTTGCGAAGCCCCTGCAGCGCGACCCATCAGCGCAACGGTTTAAGTCTCCATTGGCATCGTTCTACGAGATCAAACCCAACGATTTGATCGCAATTGATGCGGAGTACGTGGTTCTGAGCTGGAACAGTCGGTGCATCGATGCGGGAATGGAAGTCAAATTGTCGCATAAGACGCACATGGCTCTGGCACGTTTGAGTTGCGTGCTCAGCAGTGCCCCAGGGGATGAAAGAACGATTGTCGATGATTATGTGCACACACCGGAAGTTATTGAGGACTACGTGACGCAGTACAGTGGTATTCATCCCGGGGATCTGGACCCGCTTAAATCTACAAAGTGCTTGACGAGCCGCAAAGCAACGTACTTGAAGCTGCGTGCCTTGGTGGATCGTGGTGTGATATTTGTGGGTCACGGTTTGTACCAGGACTTTCGTGTGTGCAACATTGCGGTCCCTCCAGAACAAATCATTGATACTCTCATGATGTTTCACAAGCCTGGCGGCCGGTATCTTTCGCTCCGCTTTCTTGCCTACCATGTTCTGGGGGAGCGTGTGCAAGAAGACGAGCACGACTCTGTTGAGGATGCGCGCACCTCATTGCGCCTGTACCGCAAGTACCAGCAGCTGGTGAGTGAAGGGACATTTGACGCCGTCCTGGACAAACTGCTGGCAACCGGAGCGGAGACAAGTTGGTACGTTCCAGAGGGCCGTGATGCCTTTGGCGCGTCTCCTGCTCTCTTTGCTAGCATACCGGGCTCGCTACTATTTCCAGAGTCTCCCTCAACGCTGGTACCGGCAGAGGCCGCTAAGGACGATGAATTCCCCTCCGCATCGTAAAGATAAATTCAAAATTGCGCTTTCTCCACCAACCACTCCCTATAATTGTTCGTTTTTTGCTCCCCGCCTTCTTCTTTCCTCGCATTTTTTCTTTCTTTCTTTGTTTGACTCCAATAAGTGAGTGGAGGGAAAGGATGAGGAGGAGAGGAGGAAATGATTGGTGGTATTGATGGCGCTGGAATAGAAGGAGGATAAGAGGGGTGCTTCGCCTCTCTTCTTTCTACATGTTTGTCTCTTTCAGTCTCTGATTTTTGGGTCCGCCGCACCCGCTTTTTGTCGATACCACAAACACAGAAAGAAAAAAACAAAAACAACAACAAAAACGATGCACACACGCAAAGACACTCAGTCTCCAAACGTGCCGCTGTTCTTTTTTTTTTTTTCCTTAATTCTTTTTCCCGCTGTTTTTTTTTTTTTTGCGTTATTTTCCTCAAACCACGCGTTTTTTATTTTTATTTTTGTTGGTGGCACTTGTTTGCTCAAGAGAGCGAGATTCTTATAGAGGGATTGAGAGAGGTGGGGGGCAAAACGAAGGCATGAGCGCAGGGATCCTGGGAAAGACACACGCGGGGGTTCCGTCGTACCGAAGCGGGTATGTGTCCCCCTCTGGCATCAAAATACAGTACAGCAACGACTGGGTGAAGCACCATCCGCTTGAGGGCGATGGGCTGCGAACGCTACTTTACCTGCACCTGTGGAAAAAGAATAAGGGCAGTGAGAGCCGGCTGAAAGACATACGCCTTCCCGATACCGTTGTGTACGAGCACAACTTCCCCCGCGCCTGGTACACCTACGATGGGGAGGCGAAGGAAATCAACAAGCACCCGGGCAAGATGCTGGATGCCCAGTCCATCTACGAGCATTTCAGCCGTTCGACGCCGGACTGCGATGTGGTCGCGCAGTTCCTCACCACCTGTGCCCAGGACAACCCCGCCATCTCGTCGGAGGGCGGGCTGCTCACGTACGTGAAGTTTTTTACCGCAGAATCCCTCCGAGAATTTCTTTTTAGCCCCGAACGCAAGCCAGACGGAATTCTTCAGAAGTTTGTGGTGCCCAAAGGGGAGACGACAATGCGGAAAAACTCGCAGCTCCAAGTTATGTGGTCACCACTTGTGACGGTGGTGTACAAGCGGACGAATAAGCAGCGGCTGGGTGACTTGCATCTTCCTGTCCACCTGCGCTCGGCCACGTTTGATGGGGATAGCCACCTGAGTGAGTTGTCTCTTATTGCGGACGAGTCCAAGGCGAGGCTGGAGTCTCTTTGCCGCGAGGTGGTTGACCACTTTTACTTCACGGATCTTAAACTAATTACCCGCATGGTGCTGAACTTTAAAATAGATGATGCCAATCGACCGTGGCTGCTCTGGTGCAGCTCTCTTCGTGTTTCGGGTGATAGACTGAACCCTCGGAACGTGCGGGTTCCAGTGGCACTTTCTATGCCAATTGAGGTGTTAAACGACGGCTCATCCACGCGGGACCGCATTATTAAGAGTAGAGATCGACAACAACAACTCTTGTTGTTGGACAAGCAACTCTTTGAACTCTCACGAGACTATGATTTTGGCCATAATTGCAACGATTCACATGTACGGGAGGCAAAGCGTCTGGGCCTTCAGCCTCTGAGTGAGAAGTCGAGTCCGAATGGTCAAGGAAAAAGTTTTTCGCGACGGAATCCACCGCATCCCTTGCACGATGCAATGCGATACCTTCGAGTATTATCGACGGAGCCTCAGGGTGTGGATTTATCCAATTGCAGTCTGTCTTCAGCAGCGCAACAACAGGATCAGCAGCGGCGCTCCCGTAATGACTCTGTGCGTCAGAGCCAGGCAACAATTGATGATGCTGAGGATCGAGTTAAAAGTGAACTTACTGCCATGGCCCTTGATGCGTGGTACACTGTATATTCTTCAGCGCTGTCGAAAAATCCAACCTACATGCCGACGAAGGACGTGTTTTTGGCGGAGCCACTCGTGGTGTCGCTACAGCCGCCTGAGCTTGAAAGACTTGTAGTTATTCTCGGCCTTGAACGGAACCCAGTTTCTGAAGATCCACGCAGTTTCATGGTAAATTCGGGTCTTATTGGACCTGGGCGACGCTTGGATCGTCCTTTTATAAACGCGGAGCGTGATGTAAGAGAATTTTTTGATGAACTTTTTGCTTCCAGGGGCGGAGAGATTACACAGCAGTGCCTGGCAAATGATCGTTGGATTTGGTGAGCAACACTGCCAAACACGACGTCAAGTGCAGCTCATCTTCTCTTGGTCACCGCTTTTTCACCGGCTATAGAAGTCTAAGGATAGTTTGCTTGAGAGTGGGAGCAAAGAGGGAAAGGGATATGCGTCTGCCTGCTTGTCTTCATGTAAGTATGTGCACGTGTGACGTCTTGAAATAGAGTTCATCTGTTGTTTGGGGCTGCGTTGGGGTTTTTTCTTTTTTCTTTCTTTCTTGCATCCACCCTTTTTTTTTCCTCTTTTTTGCTTCACGTATTGAATGCGTTGCTCCCGCATAGTGGTTGGGGCACCATTCGCTACTGTGCGCGCTTTTTTTAATTTTTTGTTTATTTATGCTAAGCGGCCCTGTGGAACTGCCGGGGAATATCATCCGTGGGAGCACCACCTTCTGCTTAACGCGTGTGGGCGATCGGGCGTATTACGTTCCGCGTGGGTGTACGCTGGAGGACAAGCTGCACTGCTGGCGTGTAAAGGCCGACCATGAGACGGGGCGCATCTTCTTTGTGAACTGTGGAGGTCTGGGGCCGAGATGGACGCTGCCCGACACGCTTGCGAGTATCGATTTATTGAACACTGCGGGGCCGGATGGCAGCCGCCATCGCCGTTCCTCTTTGCCTGGGTCATCACCAACTGCGAAGCATGCCGCTGCTGACGCTGTGGCGGCGGAAGCGAGGTCCCTGGTAGAATTGAGCAGCGGAAGAAAAAAAGGCAATAGCAGCGACACAAAATCTTTTTGGGATTTGTCGCTGCCTGGAAAATCATTTCTTTGCTCGGGCAAACAACCCCTTCGTGTTCACTCCAATGGGAAGAGAGTTGCTGACATTTACGTTAACGACATCGCATATCTGCGGTCATTTGACGAGGAAGGAAAATCACCAGCATCCTTTGAGACTGCACTGCACGGCGAATTTGAGAACGCCAGAACGCCCCTCGAAGGCAGATGTGCCGAAACATCCTTGCTCGAGGCACAATTACGGAGGAGAATTGAGGACTATGCCGAGGAGGTCACCACACTTCGTCGAAGGCTGGAAGACCAGGAGCGCCTCTTCATGGAAAAGGAACTGGCGCTGGTGGAACTGGAGGAGCGAATAGTGAGCATGAGGCTACACATGGTGGAGGCTGTGAGCGCGTATCGCCAGAACACATACTCGTGGCAGTCATAATGAGGGTGTGATACCCTCCTGGAAAAGGAGGGGAAGCATTGCATTTGTGTGCATTTACTTATTTCTTTATGTGTATGTGTGTGCACATCTCAATTATGTATTCTCCCTCTTTGTTTACATGAGCTTCTTTCTCATTTCTTTTTTAATTTGTCCACTTGTTGGTGAGGTTTTTTCTTTTTTTTTTTTTTGGCGTTTACCTCACGCACAAACACGAAATAACTTCAGGCAGACAATCTGTTTAGATGCCGATGTCTAGTGGCACCACGGGCTACCACCCGGTCTTTGCCCCCCGCTTTGCGGGGGAGTTTGAGGAGCCATTGGTGCGGGTACAGGGGTACACAGAGCCAAGGCTCACTTTTGTTCAGCACGCCGCCGTCGTTTTGGGAGTTTCCGCCACCACCGCGTTTCTGAGGCATCCCATCGTCAAATTTGACTCCTTCTATTTTTTAAGTGATGTGCCGGGGGAGTCCAACCGCATCTATGCGTCGGACAAGCGCGCACAGTTATTTCGCACACTATTTAGCGTGCGCTGGTTTTCCGGGCCGTCAGTATTGTGGAGCATGTCCGAGTACGTCTTTCTTCTTGCCGTCTTCACCTGGCTGCGCGAGGTGCTGTCGTGGGGCAGTAACACTCCGAGGGGGTTTGCCGCCGGTAGTCTTACCGGAGTGGCGTATGCAGCGGTGCGGCACCCGTACGACGTATTACGTGCAACGTCAGAGGCCACTGGGGGGCCCAAGAAATTTAGAGGCGTGGGAGATGTTTTTAGGACGGCATTACGAGAGAAGCCCTCTGCACTTCTTGGACTTTACCGTGGCTTTGCTTCTGCGGCGTGTGGTAGGCTGTTGCAGTTTGGCGCTCAGTTTGGTGTGTACAACGCAACACGGTACGACGGTGTATATCGCCAGACATGTGTTTTATTTTTTTACTGCCATCTGGGTGCAATTCTGGGGCTCTTTTTGCAGTATCCCCTTCTATCCGTCAAGTATCAGCTGCACATGCGCAACCAGTTCACGAAGGGCAGGCCCCACACATATCGATCATACATTTTGGAGGTGCGGGCACGGCACGGCATTAGCAAAATTTATGATGGTTTCTTCACCAGTCGCCCCATTCTCAACGCCGTTCCAGCGGCTTTGTTGATGACGCTTTACGATGTGTGCGCACGTAGGTACACGGAATTCCTGCACCCGGAGCTGCAGAAGGTACATGGGGAGGTGGATCAGCCGATTTTCGGCGTCCGCAGCGCCCCATACGTGAGTTCACTTCCAAAGTACGAGTTTGCGCGAAAAGATGATTTATGATTGTGTGGCGTGGCGAAGGGCAATAGCAGCGGTAGAGCGGCCATTGAAGCGCTGCAATTCCTCCTCCCCTCTACGGAAAAGGGCACAAATGCCATTCCCGCTGCTGTGTTGTATTTGACCCCTCTTGTCACTGAATAATACATATGTACATTGTCTCTGTCTCTGTCTCTCTTTCCTTCTTTCTTTTTTTCTTCTCCTTTTATTTGGGAGGTGAGGTTGCGTGCGGATTGTCTGCTTCCGTCGTGGGCATTTTTGCCCTTGTGACGAAATGGATTTCTTAAAGCGAACATTTGCCGATACAAGGCTGCGGTATCATGTATCAAAGGTACTTTTTGCGGCTAGCACTTCTTCCGCAAAGCTATCGACGGAGTGTCTTTTGTTAGCGGAGCAGCACCCCACTCTAGTATTAGCCGTCCTACGCGAGAACCTTCAGCCGGGTTCTCACCAGTCATACGCGTACTTGCTGCTACTTGAGAAAATAGTGGATGCCTGCAGTTTCTCCTTTCACGCAGCGATGGCGCTTGACTGCACTCTTCATGACAAACTAGTGAAACTTGCCACCACAAGAGCGGAGGGCGAAGAGAATCGAAAAGTCCGTCGTTTGGCGCGTCTGACATTGTTGGAGTACTCACGGATGTTTGTGGACGTTCCCGAATTGAAGAGCCTGTCGAGACTTGCAGGTTGTGTGGAAAAAATTACTGGCAAGAATCTGATGCGGTCCATTGAGGTGGAGAGTAAGAAGGTCACTTTCGTTGACCCGCGGCCAGAAGACATTATTTTGATTAGTCCCACTGAGGTGTCTGCTAAGGCCTCGCTCCCGCCATCGCGAAAGTCGGCGGTGTGGTCCTGCCATGTGTGTACATACATAAACAGGCCACACGCCACGGTGTGTGTTGTGTGCAGGACGCCGAATGCAACGCGTCCCACCTCTCCACCGGTCCACAAGGCAAGTAATGGGAAAACTGTGCCCGCGGCCGAAATTCTTAACGGGACCGTATGTCATGAGGAAAGAAGCGGTGTTGAAAAGACTGCGACGTCACCGGACAGGAATGGCTTCTTTGCACCGGCTCCAATTCAAAAGGGCGAGGGGAGTGGGACTACAGGCAATACCTTGGTAGGAATTGTCGCTCCCCATCCCAGAGCATGAGGCATGATTCATCGTGCAAGGGCACCATTTTCTTTTTTATTCACTTTTATGGAATCCCTTTCCATTTTCCCACAGCGTTTTCTTATATACATACATGGATATATATATATATATAATGTGTATTTGATAGTTGATGGTGATTATTTCGCGCTGCATTTCGATTGCTTTTGTTTCTGCAGCGAGTGCGAATTTGGCGTTTGCACGTTTTATTTCTTCCTTGCTTGGATTTAAACCCCGGTTGGCTGCGTGCATGCTTCGTGTTTTGGTTTTGCTGCGGAGTTCATTGGGGGCTGAGGAGGGAACGCGGGACGTGAGTGCGGCTTCGCCTTTTTTTTGGGGAGGGGGGGGGGGCGGAAGAGGTGACGAAACTGCGTATTTTTTCCTATTCTTGTCGCCGCTCATGTAGCCAAAATAAAATCCGTGAAGCAAAGGGAAAACGGGGAAAAAAAAGTTATTTAAAAGAAAAACAAAAAAAGAATTAATACTGGAGGAAAATAAAGTGGGAAATCACCGACGGGAGGGGGGTGGAGAAGAAAAGAAGTGGGGTGGGAGTGAAGGCACGTCGTACTGAACGATGAAATTCACTGCGCGGGAGGCAATCGCATATCTGCAGCGGTTTGTGGAGGGGGAGAGCGACCAGAGATTTTACGTGGCTTCAGAGCCCAGCCCGGCCGCCAATGCGCGGGCCCTCTCTTTCATGGAGTCCTGCTGGAACTCGGCGGTGCAAAAAACAAGAGAGGCCACTTCGACAACGTCAGACAGAGCTCCTTCAGCCAGCAAGCATGCAAATAACAAGAGCGGCGGTGCGGTTGGATCCGCACCCGTGGAGCGCCCTCAATCTTCTTTAGACAATTTACGAGAAAGAGCTTCAGTTGTGTTTCACGACATTCCACCAGTTGCGGCTCAAACAACGAGTTTAAAGAGCCCAGACGATGCTGGCGGGTTTTTCTCTACAGCGGTTGTGCCTGCAGAACAGGGCACGAGCGGAAGAATTGGCCGCAACGGTATCGCATGGGTCGTTTTGTGAGTGGCTCCAACATGCCTTTGCCCTGTCTTTTGCACTCCTTCTATTTTGTAGCTTGCTTCTATATACATGTGCTTTCTTTTTTATTTGTGTTCCTTTTAACGTCATCCAAATAATACTTGAGGCCTTTTGCTGAAGGGACTCGTGTGTCGCATTATCTCTTTTATTTTATTTTTCTTTTGCCTCATCTATTACATTCTTTTGAGCTTATTATTATTTTTCTTTTTTTTTCGTTTGGATTTGTTGGAACTCGCGTAAGCGTTGCTCAGGATGCCGAAGGAGACACGCACGGTTCCAATGGGTGTCATCACCGCGGAGCCGATACACGCGACCTCAAAGAAGTTGAAGTTTGCCACGCGGGTTTCTACGTTGGGGAAACCGGCGGCCCGCAAGGCGTCGAAAAAGAGTGCGATGGTGGGACTCAAGACGGGCGGCAGTCAGAGTGGCATGGTGTTCAACAAGGGCTTCGGGCAGCACATTCTGAAGAATCCGCTTGTTATTGCTGCTATTGTCGAGAAGGCGGCGATTAAGCCCACCGATGTGGTGCTGGAGATCGGCCCGGGCACGGGGAATCTCACCGAGAAGTTGCTGCAGGCGTCTAAGAAGGTGATCGCGTTCGAGGTGGATTCGCGTATGGTGGCAGAGCTCAACAAACGCTTTCAAAACACCCCCTTGGCGTCGAAGTTGCAGGTGATTCGGGGAAACTGTCTCGACCACGAGTTTCCCTACTTTGACAAGTGCGTGGCAAATGTGCCGTATGCCATTTCCTCCGCCCTTGTCTTCAAGCTGCTGAGGAAACCGACGTTTAAGTGTGCCGTGCTGATGTTTCAGCGGGAGTTTGCCCTTCGTGTGTGTGCACAGCCTGGCGCTGAGGCGTACTGCCGTCTCTCCGTCAACTCCCAGCTGTTGGCCCGCTGCAGCCACCTGATGAAGATCAGCAAGAATAGCTTTAACCCCCCGCCTAAGGTGGAGTCCAGCGTGATTCGTCTCGACCCAAAACACCCCGCGCCGGACGTGGATTTTGAGGAGTGGGATGGACTCGTCAAGTTTATTTTCAATAGGAAGAACAAGAAGGTGTCGTCCATCTTCCGCACCAAAAATGCCGTTCAAACCCTTTACGAGAAGTACTGCAGTTACCAGAAGATGGAGGGAAAAACAAGTGTCAAGAGCCTTGCTGAATTCAAGGAGCATTTAGAGACCGTGATGCAGGATCCTGTGTTTGAGAGCCGAGCGCGGCTTCTGGACCAGGATAGCATTACAAAACTCCTTTGCCACTTTACGGAAAATGGCATTCACTTTGTTTAGAGAAGGAAAAAGAAGGAACGGAGGAAAAATCGATGTTCCCATTGGAGTAGCTTTTAATCATTTTCGTTCAAACACCTGATGGGGGGTGCTCCCTACTAACGTTCAACGTGGGAAGGGAACCGAAAGGAGGTTGTAAAGAACACACACACACACACACATATATATATATATAGACATTGTGACATGTGTGTTGGGGAAAAAAAAAAGAAATATAAACACGTGTAATACCTGTGTTTTGGGCTTTAGTTGATGCGGAGAAGTATCCTTCTGAAAGGGAGTTGGCTACTGCTGATATTGTAAGTAATTTGGAAAATATCATGAAACCAAATTTCTTCTCACTCCGTTACATTTTGTGTTTCTGTCTGTGTTTCTCCAAAAGTGAGAATGCTTGCTTTTTTTTTCTTCTTCTTCCTTTTCTATCTTTTTGGAGTGTGGGTGTGGTGGTGGGAGAAGTGAAGCGGCATATATATCCAGGTGTAGATATATCTATCTATCTATATATATTTTGTATGCTGCGTCGTGGGTGGGTTGCTCCTGTTGTGGGGCAACGCTTTTCTCCGTTGCGGCTGCAGAATCGCAGGTTTGGGGATAAAATTGTGGTGGGGTCGTGCGCCGCACTTTCCACAAGTGTGACTATTCTTGGCATCTTTCACCTCATTGTGACGCCCGTGAGTCCGGCGATTGCCGCTGCGACTCTTTCAGCGGCAGCGGTGAGCGGGGCACTTGTTGTCTTTGAGGGCGGAAAGAACGAGGGTGGCACGACCTTTGGTGCCGTCATTGGCGTATTTTTCGGTGCGATGGGAGGCTACTACGCCAAGTCCTCCAAGGAACCGTGGCGGAAGTGATACAGCTGGCGAGTTCTTTTTTTTTTCTTTTTTTTCTGCGTGTGTGTAATTCCCTGCAGCGAAGAAGGATGGATAGGGGAGAACTATAAGAGCGTTTCATTAAGAGGGAGAAAGCCCCGCTAGTACTTAACTGCGCCGTTGCCGGTGCCTACTCCTGTGTGTTCTTCTATTTATTTATGGATTGCCATTGCTCAAAAACATAAGAATGCACACATGTGGCGGTACCTCGATGCATTTAAATGTGCTTTTGCGTTTGTCTCTCGTCCTACTTTTTTTTTCTTTGATTTACCTTTGCTCCGCTGGGTTTATTTTATCAAACTCAATTGTTTCTTTTCAGTCACAATACACACGCTTATCACCACTGCTGCCATACTGCAGTGTGGAGAAATGCTGCGGCTTAGTTGCCTGCGCAAGACGGCGCTGCCGACAATAATCAATAAAGTTTGTCGCACTCCGGCGTATCTGCGACACGCACCGCCCGGCGTGTACGTTACTTGTGACTTTGAGAAAAGTGCGCGACACACGACGCTTCTCGTGGACGCATCGGTTGAAGGAGAACCCCCTATGACGAATGGCGCCTACTTACTTTCCTCTACAGGGGGCGATGACCTTGCATTTCAGCAGGCACATAGCGTGCTTGTTGGCTTACCTTTTGCACAGGATGCATCGCAGGCGTCACGCTTCCTGGACACTGTGCTGCGTCCAGCGCTAGCACGCAATGGCATGTCGATTCCGTTTGATGGCATACATACAATAATCCTACTGGAGCTGCACCCCTTTGCCGCGCACGCCGTACAGGAGATAGTCTCTCGCTTGCCGCAGGTAAAGGTGGCCTGCAGTCCATTGATGGCTGCATTTCTATCTGACGCTGATTTTTTTTCGGGCATGCGAAAGTCTTTGTGTGAGAACGACGCACATCTTCCTGCAAAGTCGATCACATTTGCTGGTGTGCCGCAGTCAAATCTTTCCCTGCTCGAGGATGGCTCCGCGGTCCCGGTCTTCGGCGAATGTCGCCATCTTCTCGTGGCGACAGGCGACCTTTCCGATGCGCGAGAGAGGTGGCGGCGGGAGCGAAGAAACAAGCTGAAGCATTTTGAATCGTACGCCCTCTTCCTGTACGATTCGTCCTTTTATGCGATGCTTGCCCCCCCTTCTGCCGGTGCGCACTTTGATTGGCTGCCTTTTGTCGTCCACGAGGCGGACGCCGCCGCGCTTCTGCCGTTGCCGGACTTCCTTTCTCTGCAGAAGTCGACCGGATCTTCCCTGTTGGAGGTCTGGAGACTCCGTGAGCACGCGCACCGGGTGATAACCGCGCTGGAGAAGTTCCCGGAGACGCAACGCGTGCTGACTGCATGCTACGGCGAGGTTTCTGGCGGCGCCGACGGTTACGTGGAGCGGCTGGAGCAAACAGTCCGGAAGTTGGAGGAGTTACGAAGTCGTCTCGGCCGCCGTTTGGCTACTGACACCGCGCGGGACGTGGCGAAGTGGAGTGTCGTCATGGAGGAAAAGATTTTGAAGGAAATTGTTTTCACCAAAAAGGCGGAGAAGAAGACGTCGGAGGAGGTGCTTTTGGAGTACAAGCAGTGGGCAAGCGCCTCGCACCTTGGACGACTCTCACGCTCACTCGCTCTAGCGGGCGCAACACTTCCCCCCGACATCCCATCGGAACCGGCCCAAGAGGCATCGCCATCGCCATCGCCATCGTCATCGTCGAGCAAAGACACAGAGGGGGCGGCCGGCGTGCAGCTGCTAAAAAGCCACTTTGAGAGGCGAGGGATGGCGTCGCTCACGCCCGTCCTGGAGCGGGAGGAGATTGATGTCGTGGTGTTTTTGGCAATGGGCCAAGATGACTTTAAGAAGGTGTTTAAGGCCACGTTTGGTGTGGCCAAGAAGATGGAGCTGCTTCAGCAGGAACTCCGGTCTTCACATTAATGCAAGACATTGGGAAAAGGAGGAATAAAACAAACACTCCGGATATAAGAATGATTTCTTTTTCCCCCCACGCACACACACACACACACACACACAAGGGAAATGCCGGTGTTTTTGTTTTTATTTTTTATTTTTTGTCCGGGGAAACAAATTGGCAAAGAAATCAACATAAGTGTTTCTTGTGCTTCTGTGTGTGTGTGTGTGTGTGAGGGGGAGGGGGGGATATTTCTGGTGTTTCACGTGCACTTCTGGAGAACCCCTTTCAATTTTCTTTATCTCGCACCAAAGGCAGGTAGTTTGATTTTGATGAAGCGCGCCAGGAGCCCCTCACCGCAGGCGTTAAGAAACAAGATCTTGCCGGCCTCTTTATTTGCTGAGTGGAAGCTGATTCATGGTTCCGTGTTGGCGTTGCCGCCGTCAGCCGACGTGGTGCGACGCTCACTGGTTGGCATTCCTGGAAAGAGTCTGCGCCTCAAAGTGGCCGCCTTTGACTTGGATGACACACTCATCGTGCCGCGGAGCGGGGCGGTCTTTCCTCGTGATGACCCCAGTGACTGGAAGTGGCTGCTGCCGGTGGTGCCGCAGTACTTACGACTGCTGTACGACGAGGGCTTCATGGTTGTCATCTTGAGCAATCAGTCCGGGATTGGGGAAAAGGGGTGGAATGTGAAGAAGGCAGAAAGCATCAAGCGGAAGATTGTTGCTATGAGCGAGGCTCTTCAGATGCCACTGACCGCCTTCCTTTCCACAAAGGAGGATGTCTGGCGGAAACCAAACGTGGGAATGTGGAGACTTCTTGAGGAACACGCGAGTGCCGTCGCGGCGGCAAAAATTGTTGTTGCCGGCGATCCTTCCGGGCACGTCTTTTACGTTGGGGACGCCGCTGGGCGGAAGACCGCCACGTTGGCAGGGCGGAAGAAGGACTTCAGTTGCTCCGATCGCAAGTTTGCCCTCAATATTGATGTCCCGTTTCTCACGCCCGAGCAGTTTTATCACTGCCCGAAGGCGGAGCTGTTTTGCAGTGATGGTCACAGTACCCAAAGGGGAGTGGAGAAATTTATCTCCAAGCGACTCTTGGCGGCGGCTGATGCACCGTGCGAGGTGGACTGGGACGGATTGGGTCCCGGTGAACTTCAAAGCCTGCAGTCATCGTACGATAACCTCACGATCAACTGCATTAACGCGGATGGGAAAAGATGTACGTTGCAGACAAGTTCACCGGCGGCTTTTCATCGGACGGCTCAGGAAATGGTGATATTTGTGGGATACCCTGGGTGCGGCAAAACAACGTTTTTTAACCGCTTTTTGAAGCCGGCCGGCTATGTACACATCAATCGGGATATCCTCAAGAAGAAGGAGAAGTGCCTGTCGGAGGCTGAAAAGTGGTGGAATTCCGGCAAAAGTATTGTTGTCGATAACACGAACCCGTCGCATAGTGACTGCATGCCTTTTATCACCATGGTGAGGCAATCTCGTCCTGGCATCACCCCATTACCGGTGCGTGTGTTTGTGTTTCAGGCATCGAAGGGGTTGTCGATGCATATGTCGAATGTGCGTGCCCGACTTGGTCTTTCACCGCGAATCAGCCGGATTGCTTACAACGTGTTTCAGTCAAAACATGAAGTCTGGTCGTCAACATCTGTGAAGACGGCGAATGTTGGGGAAGTGCTTGAGATTCCACCAGTGGCATGCTTTGAGGGCCTCCAAGAGGGCATAAGAAGGGAGTTTTTTTTGCTGTCGTGAGGGACACCCTGATTGCAAAATATTGGAGTTCCTTATTCCCTTTATTCTTCCCAAAGTAAACATGCACAGAAGCAAATTATTTATTTCTTGTGTTCTTTTTATCTTTTTGAATCTTCTTTTTTTTTTTTTTTTGGGCACGGTTGTGCTGATGCCATCCGTATTTTTATTTTTATTCTTAATTCCTTCATTGGAACTCGTTGAAGGAGCGAGAGGGGAAAAAGAAAGAAAGAAAGAAAAAAAACAGTGATCAAAGAAAGGATTAAACAACAATAACAGCAAAAAGGACACAAAACAAAACAAAAGACAAAACTAATAAGGAGGAGGGAAATGTCACTCAAGGTTGGTTACATTGGGCTCGGCCTTATGGGGAAATCGATGGCTGCCAACATTCTCAAGGCCGGATTCCCTCTGGTGGTGTTTAACCGCACCACCTCAAAAATGGAGGAGTTGGTGCAGCAGGGCGCACAGGCGGCCGTGTCTCCAGCGGACCTTGCGTCCAAGGTGGACATTGTCCTAACGAACGTCTCCGACTCCCAAGATGTGCTCGATGTGGTTTTTGGAAAGGAAGGCGTCTACTCGGGCATTTCCCCTGGAGCCATTTTTATTGACAACAGCACGATCAAGGCGTCAACCGCCAGGGAGATAGCGGAGCGCATGTGGAAAGACAAGAAGGTGCGTTGCCTTGACGCACCCGTTTCGGGTGGTGATATCGGTGCCAAGAACGGCACTCTTACCATCATGGTGGGTGGCGATGAAGAGGCAATGAAGAAGGCCTTGCCTGTGCTGCGTGCGATGGGCAAAACGATCACATACATTGGTGAGAGTGGAGCCGGTCAAGTGTGCAAGGCTGTCAACCAGATTATGGTGGCGGCGCAGATGGTGGCCATGGGCGAAATGCTCGTTTTGGCGAAGAAGTGCAATGTGGACGCCGAAAGAGTGATTGAGGCTGTGAAAGGCGGTGCCGCGCAGTGCTGGACACTTGATGTGAAGCCACAGCGCCTCTTTGCTGGCAATCGCGAGCCCGGCTTTAAGGCCGCCCTTCAGAACAAGGACCTCAGCATTGTGATGGACACCGCCAGGGAGTTTGGGGCTCTTTTACCGAGCACCGCCATCAACGCGCAGCTGTTTCAGTCGATGGTGCAGAATGGTGAGGGCGACAAAGACAACTCGGCGGTGGTCGGTGTGCTGGAATGCCTGGCAAACTGCCGCATCACGGAAACGAATAACGCAAACTAAAGACGATTTTTTTTTCCTTTTTCCTTTTTTTTTTACTTTGAATTGTTTACCCCCTTCTTATTTTCTTTCTTCTCTTTTTTTTTTTTTTTTTTCGTTTCCTGTTTTTTTTTTTTTTTTTTTGGTGGGCGAGTTTTCATTGGTGGGTTTGCATGTGCTCGAATGTTGTGGCACACGCGTTTTTGCTCCATTGAGGCGAGAGAATATTTTTGCTGACGGACCCGAAACGTCTCCGCGGTGCAAGTGCTGCTTCATCATGCATAATTTCTTCTTGTCCTTTTTTTGTTTTGAGTGTAAGTACACACATATAAATAAATAAAAACATGTATTTATATATGCACGCATTTGCACTTGCTGTAGTAAATTCGGCGAGGTGATAGGTGATATCCACGTTTATTTTTGACGAGGAGCCAATTTCTTGGTTGCGAGGACTTTTTCAAGAGGAGTCTTGCGATACGGCGCGGAAGGAATTGCGGCAAGCCGCCGGACTTTTTTTTTTCGAGGATTGCCACTTTGATGTGAGAAAATGCATCGGTGACTTGCCTGAGGGGTGCGTAGCGGCTGCTGCGCATCTCCAGTCATTGGCTCATGCAGTTGTCGTGCCGGCACAATTTTTGGTTTTGACGGATTTCTATTTTTTTATTTTATTTGGCGAGGAAGACAGAATGGGGCTTGAAATAATTTGGCCCGAGCCGGACAATTACGTGCCTTTGGAGGTGAAATGCAGTGAGGGTTTCTGGTGGAGGCACTTTGACACAAATTTGAGTCTTTCTCATTGCGGAATTGGGCTTGAAGTTTTCACTGGTTCGGGTGTGGGCGGCACCCCTTTTGACTTCCTCATTTCCATTTTTTTTTTTTTTTACTCTTCTTGCTGCCCTTCTACATTTTGAAGCCAAAGGGGGGGAGGAGTTAAAGAGTGTTGTTTTTGTTGTCGTGTTTTTTTGGCGTCGGTGGCGGCAAAGATGGACGCAGGGACGCGGGGTTGGTTTCAAGAGGCGCTCGATGCCAGCGAGTGCGCCTCCGTGAAACGTCTTTTTCTGGATAGACGGACACTTGAGCAGGACGAGGGCAGCGAGTTCCCGCGTCTCCTGTGGATTTGCCGCATCATTGCTGCGGACCACCGTGTACTGTGGGAGCACCTTTCTTCTTCATTTATGGAGGATTTTAAACAGCCCGTGGATCCCTGGAACGAGCAGTTGGCGGTGAAGCTGCTGCGATTGCGGATTGATGTCATGAGTGACGCCGTGGCCGCGTCTCGGTTGCGTGAGGAGCTTGACGAGCATCTGACCACCACACTGAAACCAGCCACTGCAACACCACATGTCGGCTCGCAAATTGTGGCGAAGGGAGCCGACATGTATTCTTATGTCGTGTGCCCCGCCACACCCGGCGTGGAGGGTTCACTGGTTTGCAACGCTCCACTACCGGCGTTTGGTGATCTTTTGCGCGTACCTCGCGAAAGAATGTTTTTTATCGATACAGTTGTGCAATACTGTGACTTGGGGCGAGTTGTCCATGCATCTGGCGAACTGTCGAGCATGATTTCTGGCGATGAACCACTTCTAGTTCTTTCGCTTATCTATGAACGGTATGTGGCGGAAACATCGCACTGGAATGAACTGCTGCTCTCGTGCCCCGGCGGGTACCCCAATGTCCCAAGTTTCTGGGATTGGGAAGATCTTGCAGAGCTGGAGGGCCTTGACGTGCTAGATGACGTGCTAGCTAAGAAGGCACAGTTGGCGCAGTTTCAGACAGAGACAATGGCGGTCTTGCCTTTCATCCACGAGGCTCTTGCGGGAGGCTGCAGGTTTGGAAAGGATGAATTTCTTGAATGCTTCTCTATTGAGGCGATGATGTGGGCCCGTGCAACGTTTGACTCTCGCGCCTTTAATTTAAATGTGGATGGACGCGTCGTAATTGCTTTGGTGCCCGTCGCAGACATGATTAACCATCACAACCGCAGTGATGTGTTGGTGCGAAAGGTGGAACCCAACGGGGGGGATTTTGTAATGCAGATAGGGGCAAGTTTGACCGCCCAGGATATTGGTCGGGAAATATGGATGAGTTATGGTCCGCTGCAGAACTGGGAGCTGTTGCAGTTTTACGGGTTCGTATTGGAGGGAAATGAACACGACAGATTGCCGTTTCCCTTTGATTTTCCGGAAGGTGTTGTTGGTGATGAGTGGGACGGACGGCGGGCCGCACTAGTGGCGACGTATGGCCTGCACCTTGCGGGTCGCTGCTGGATATGTCATGACGGCCGCCCACCGCCTGCACTTGTGGCCCTTTTGCGCGTGCATTTGGCGGAGGCGGAGGAATTTGACACGATGGAGCGCAAAGGTCCATTTGCGAGTTTGGGCGCCGGGACGGAGGCGCGGGTTGTTGCCACGATAGCCGATACCATCCGGTGCATTCTCGACCTCTTCAGCACCTCGTTGGAGGAGGATGAACGGCTGCTGGAGAACGGCAGCGGCCCCGTGGCGACACATTCCGGGGACGACGGCAACACCCAGCCGCTTTCGTGCAACAAGCGGTTGGCCATTCTTCTTCGCATGGGAATGAAGCGTATTGCCCATCGCTCGCTGGAGTGGTGCAGCGCCGCCGCAACCGCCATTGTTGCGCGGACGGAGGCTGCAGCCGGGAGTGCCCTCAACGAGTAAAAAAAAAATAACAGCAAACAAAAGGCATGAATAAATCCACAACAAACAAACAGGGTCTGCGCTCCAATGGATTTTGCGGCTTTACCGCCTTTCTTTTTTGTGCTTGTGCTTGCCGTTTGTGATTACAATTTCTCTCCTTCTTTTTGTAATTGTCTCAGGACCAACCGGAAGGAAACGAAGGAGGATAAAATCTGTACCCAGTTTAACGTGTAGAAATGATGGACGTAAACCTCTCATACGGCGATCTTGGAACCCAACCGCTTGCGTCGGTAGTGAAAAATCCTGCGCTCGTTCGCTCGCTCAACTTGTCTGGTAACAACATTGACAAGGAGCTGAGCATTGAGATAGCTAACACGTACATTAGCTGCATGGTGAACTTGGAGGAGCTCGATCTCAAAGACAATAAAATAGGCCCCCAAGGCGCAAAGCATCTTTGCGACACCCTCTTGAAGCACTGTCCCGAGTTGAAGTATCTCGACCTCAATGAAAATGGCATTCTTGACGAGTCACTTCTGTATGTGGCTTATTTACTACAAGAGAAACGCATGGAATCGCTTTTCTTGGTATCGAACCACCTGACCCAACGGGGCATGCCTACTCTTTGCGACGGCATTCTTTCGAGCCGACATATTCGAGAACTGACATTAGCATTCAATGTTCTTGGTGACGGAGGCGCCTCCGTGGTCGCCAAAGCCTTGAGGGGGCACCCTTCACTGCGCTCACTAGATATCAGCGATAACCGCATTGGTGATGCGGGGGCGGTAGACGTGGCTGCGCATCTTATTCTGCCACGCGAATCGCGTCTGGAGTCGTTGAACCTCTCCGTCAATTGTATCCGTGACGTGGGCTTTTCTGCCATTTCTGAGGCGGTGAGAAACACGCAGAGCAGGCGGTTGATTCACTTGGACCTTGGAGGCAACCACGAGGTTGGATCCGATGGGCGAGGCGCGTTGATTAAATGCGTGGAATCGATGAGACACCTTCAGTCTCTGGACCTGTGCTCCTGTGGGCTTTCCGACGAAGAGGGGTGGGGACTTGTGGGAGCCGTTTCCTCACGCAACTGCGGAATTACGGCAATTGAATGGTTCAACAATCCGAAAATGCGGCCCGAGACCGAGAAGGCGCTTTACGAGGCACTGAAAGCAAAGAGGGCTGCTGCGCGGGATGCAGAACAACATTGGCGTCAGTTGAAGATTCTTTCGAGCGTTTTGTTGGGTGCCACTTTGCTGACGGGCCTCACCGTTGCGTTTCATCAGAGACGCCATCGATAAGACTCCTCCAAGACTCGTGCCGTGTTTGGGAATTTCACGATAGTTTTTCTTTTCTTTTCTTTTTTTTTCTTTATTTTTAATTTTTTTTTTTTTTGGTGTCCCACAAGCAAACACACACACACATACACACACGTAAAATATAAATGTACATAAATAAATATGTTGTTGAATTATTTGTCGGACGAGAGGCGGGCGGGGATTTGTAGAAAACAACAACAACAACAACATGTATTTGTCAATATCTCTCTTTGGGCATTTCTCTTATTCGTTTCCTTTTTTTTATTTTTGCAGGCTTTGGAAGCGTCTTGATTCCTTCTTTGCCACCCAGCCCCACAGTAACCCTTGCAGCGTCACACCACCATTATTGTGAATTCCATGGCAAACCCACACGAGCAGCGGGAGGACCCCTTCAGGGAGAAGATGTTTGACTCTCCCCGCGCAACTACCGTGCCGCAGGCAGATGTAGCAGGACAGACCATGATCACTCCTTTTGCCGAACCACAAACAACGTACACCACTTCAGAGCAGCCGGAACGATTTGGACAGCCACAGGGTCACACGACCTCTAATCAGATGTTCAACCTGCAACAGCCTTTCTACGAGAGCCCCAAATCCCCTGGTTTATCAGGACCGTTACCTCCACAGCCTCCATTATCGCTCACCATGGAAAAATTTGTGCCAGGGACGGGGGAACAGACACAAGAGCAGCGACAGGAACAGCCGACGTCAAACTCCAGGTTTTGGACTATTGAATTTTACCAGCGCTTCTTTGATGTTGACACCCGTCTCGTACTCCTTCGAATGAGTAACGTCTTGGCGCCTGTCAATGCGCCAGACTTTTTGATGCACCGTGAATGGCGCAACGACGCCTTACAAACCCCCTCATATGAATTCCAAGAGGCAGGTGTTACGTTGTCGCAAAAACCCGACTTGTACGGTCCCTTCTGGATCTGCACCACCCTGTGGATGGCATTGGGTGTTGTCAGCAACGTTATGAGTAGAATTGCGTTTGGGCATCAGTCCTCTGATGACAAGAAGAAATGGGAGTATGATTTCACGATGGCATCCATTGCCTCTGTCGTTATCTACAGCTACTGCTTTGGACTGGGCTGTGTTGTGTGGGGAGTGATGAAATACAAGGAGCTACCGGTGACATTGCTGGAAACGTTGTGTCTCTACGGGTATAGCATGTTTTTATTTCTGCCTGTGACGATTCTCTGCGCGATTCCGGTGTCTGCACTCCAGTGGGTTATTGTGATGGTGGGCGGGGCGTGGTCAACGGCATTTTTGCTTATTAACTTTTGGCGTCTTTGGGAGGCGACGCTGAATCGCGTGTGGTTTTTGGGCATCGTGGCGGTCGTCAGTGTGTTCCATATGCTGCTGACGATGTCTTTCAAGTTTTACTTTCTGAATTACAAATTTTAGCTGGAAATGACGCCAAGCAAAGAAGAGGAAAGGAATTAAAAAAAAAAAACAAAACAAAAAAAAAAAAAAAGAGAAGAAAAACGAGAAGAAAAATGGTCTAGAAGTTTCCTCTTTTTTTCTTTTTCCTTTTTTTTTTTCTTTGTTGTTGTTGTTGTTGGTATGATGCCTCGTGGAAGAAAAACAACCAACAAAGAAACAACCCTTTGACCCATTGTGTGGAAAAACCACCTTTATATATAAATATACGTATGTGCATACAACATGTTTCCCTTTGGTTGGCTGGTTTACTTTCTTTTGCGGTGCTTCCTCGTTGTACCTTTTTTTTCTCTTTTTTTTTTTTTTTTTTTTTTTAGGGTTTAGGATTGCAATTTCCTTTTTTATTTTTCCGTTTTTGCTGGTCTTTTTTTTTTCATTGTTTTTTTTTTTTTTTTTTTTTTTTTTTTTGTGATCCTTTATACGAATGCGCCCGGTGGTTGTGATTTTGCTTCACGAGCCAAGTGACACCCCTGCCTACATGGAGGTGTACCTGACCAAGCGTGGAATTGACTACGTCACCTACGAGTTTTGGAAGGACGAAATGGCAAACCTGGTTCCAGCCTCCGTCAAGAACTGCATCCGTTGTGTCAAGAGGGACGGCGAGGCGTGCCGCTTCACTCCTGTCTCCGAGACGTCCGTGGAGGGGGAATATTGTTGCATTCGCGGCGTTGCCAGTTTTGGCGGCTCGATGAGTGTCAACGACGAACTTCCACACTACGCACCAATTCTCAGCTTAATGCGCTCATGCATTGAGACACGTACCCCTGTTATTGGTCACTGCCTGGGAGGCCAACTCCTGT
>NW_001849574.1:29279-36084 GCF_000209065.1 Trypanosoma cruzi | reverse complement strand
GCCCCTCCGAGCACGTTGAGGTGGTGTGGATTGACCAGGAGGTCGTGAACACCGACGCCTGCGGCATAAAGGATTGGTTTGGTGGACGAAAAGTGATCAACGTGTTTGAAATCCACACTGAGAGCTTCTCCATCCCGAGAGGGGCGAGGCGGATTGTGAGGGGCAAATATTGCGCCAACCAGGCATACCAGGTTGGGGACCAATATGCCCTGGGGCTGCAGTTTCACCCAGAGGTGGATGAGGAGAAGGTGAGGAGTTTGACTGCACCGAGTTTTCCGTCGCTCTACACGAGAGAGGAAATCATGGCTATGGATGAAGAGGAGTCCACACGATTGTCTCCCGCAGCCATGACTCGTGATGACATTGAATTGTGTCTGCGTGATGGGCGCATCGAGCGGAACCTGCCCATTGCAGACAGTATTTATGACACGTGGTGCTCGGGGTTCATTCTGTAATTAATAAGTTTTGGATATTTATATTTTTCAAATGAAAAAAGAGGCAGTAAAAGAAAAACGGAGTAAAACAAACAAACAAACAACAAAAAAGAATTAATTAATTTTAAAGAGATGAAAAATAAATCAAAAACAACAACAACAAAACAACAACAAAAACAAGCAAATAAACGAAAAAGAAGGCAGCAGGTAATTAATGCCATGCGCAGGCTGTGGGACAAATATCCATTCTTCCTTATTCCTCAATACACATTCGACGACGCATGTGGGGAGTTCTTGAGGCTTCTGCCGTTTCTTTGGAGTCTGGCGCGGCGTCGAAAGGGCAGGCGGGGGTGGGGGCTTAAGAGAGCTGTGTGTCTGGGCGAGGGGAGGGGGGGGGGGGGGGCAAGCACGGTAAAGAAAAAGAGGATACAACCGTTGGAAGGGGTGAGGAAGGAACCCTGCAAAGAAATCTTCTCCCTTTTCTTTTTTTACTTTTTTGCTTTTTTCTTTTTTTGTCTGTTATATTTCTTTTGAACGGCCTTCTTCTTTCTTTTTGACGCTCGTGTTGCTTCGCTGTTGAATCCTCCATAAATTGGACCTCCTTCCCCCAAGGCTTTGGACGCAACTGGAAAAACCTCTTTTGCCTCCTCGCTGCGCCTCTCCCTATCCATGTTTGCGTGCATTTACACTTGTACATGAATATATCCGTCTGTTTCAACTTTCTTATATTATAATCATGTATCCGGGTGTGTTTTTTTGTTTTTTTTCTTCTTGTTTGTTTTGCTTAGGCGTTTTTTTTTGGTTAACCGTTGTTTTATTCTCTTCTTTTTTTTTTTTTTTTTTGCTGCCCGTTGCCCGGTAAACTCTTCAGTGCACTTCTGTAATGGCAATACGTGGCAGCGTAAAACGCAGCCAAATTGGGGGCCCTGAAGTAGGAAAGAATTTGGGTAAATAGATGAACAAGACGCCTTTTTTTTATCCTTCTTCTTTTTTAAAACAATTGCATGAACAGCTCGAAATCCTTTTTGTTTGTTCTAAGTGAATTCTCCACTGCCACTTTATGTGGCGCCTGGCAGTGGGCTCCAGTCTTGTTGGCCTTTTTTTTTCTTCTCGTTTACATGTTTGTGTGCTTACGCATTGGCGCTTGTGGCCTTTCATGCGCTTTTCTTTTGTTTCCTCTTACAATCCTTTTTTTTTTTTTTAGCACTTAGATCTCCGCTCCTGGCAATGCGCCGGTGGGGCCTGTATTCCTTTCAGTGCCTCTGCGCATGTCGTTTAACTGCCGCTAGGCAGGCGGTGAAGGGGCCGTTGCTGCCACCGGCTCTCTCTTCGTCCTCGTCTCCGTTGGAAACAAAGAAGCCGGGGAGCAAAGCAAGTTCTACAAAGACAGTGACGCAAGAGGCTTCACGTGCGCCACGCACAAAGCTTGATCTTCCCGCGGCGTATTCATCCTTCCGTGGCATCACCCCCATTAGCGAGGTCAGGGAGCGCTACGGCTATCTGAGTTCTGGCGATAGGGCTGCGCAGGCAACGGTGCGTGTTGCGGGTCGTGTTACAAGCGTGCGAGATATTGGAAAAATAATTTTCGTCACAATTCGGTCGAACGGCAACGAGCTTCAGGTCGTGGGGCAGGTAGGCGAACATTTCACGCGTGAGGACTTGAAGAAACTGAAGGTGTCTTTACGAGTTGGCGATATCATTGGGGCAGATGGCGTTCCGTGCCGCATGCAGCGAGGCGAACTCTCCGTGGCCGCCTCCCGCATGCTCATACTGAGCCCGTATGTTTGCACCGACCGGGTCGTTTGCCCCAACCTTCGCGGTTTTACTGTGCTGCAGGACAACGACGTCAAGTATCGCTACCGTTTTACTGACATGATGACTAATCCATGCGTCATTGAAACAATTAAGAAGCGGCATGTGATGCTTCAGGCATTGCGAGATTATTTTAACGAACGAAACTTCGTGGAAGTAGAGACCCCCGTACTGCACACGGTGGCATCGGGAGCAAACGCCAAGTCTTTTGTGACGCATCACAATGCGAACGCAATGGATTTGTTTCTGCGTGTTGCCCCAGAGCTGCACCTTAAGCAGTGCATTGTTGGGGGGATGGAGCGCATATACGAGATTGGAAAAGTTTTTCGCAACGAGGACGCCGATCGAAGTCACAACCCGGAGTTTACAAGCTGTGAGTTTTATGCCGCATACCACACATACGAGGATCTTATGCCTATGACCGAAGACATTTTTCGTCAACTGGCGATGCGTGTAAACGGAACAACTGTAGTTCAAATTTACCCCGAAAACGCCCATGGCAATCCAGTTACTGTGGATTTGGGGAAACCCTTCCGTCGTGTGAGTGTATACGATGAGATACAGAGGATGTCTGGGGTGGAGTTTCCGCCACCAAACGAACTAAATACGCCCAAGGGCATCGCATACATGTCCGTTGTCATGCTGCGTTACAACATTCCTTTGCCCCCTGTACGAACGGCCGCGAAAATGTTTGAAAAACTCATCGATTTTTTTATTACCGATCGCGTTGTTGAACCGACGTTTGTGATGGACCACCCGCTGTTTATGAGCCCCCTTGCGAAGGAGCAAGTGTCACGGCCTGGATTGGCAGAGCGCTTTGAGCTTTTTGTTAATGGGATTGAATATTGCAACGCCTACAGCGAGCTCAACGACCCACACGAGCAGTACCACCGTTTCCAGCAACAGTTGGTGGACCGACAAGGGGGAGACGAGGAAGCCATGCCGCTGGACGAGACTTTTCTGAAGTCGTTGCAAGTAGGCCTTCCGCCAACTGCGGGATGGGGAATGGGAATCGATCGTGCCTTGATGCTGCTCACAAATTCTAGTAACATCCGTGATGGCATCATCTTCCCGTTGCTACGCCAAGACATTAGTTCTCATGATTCCAAGCGGCGTCATAAAACGGCCTCGTTTTTTGATTTCAACAAACAGATGACGCTCTTTTGTCTCAGTAGTCTCGAACAGGAGTTTAGGCGAAATGGGCTTTCGGAGGACTCATGCGCCAATGTCCGTGAACTAAGAAGGGTCATCATGGAGTTGGGACAACACGGGGGGGCGAACGGCCTTCCAACGGCAGGGGGTCGTTTGTCCGGGTGGCGAATAACATTGATGTTTGCAATTATTCGTTTCATATGCGGTACACCGAGGCGGTAAAATCCCTTTTTTTCGGGAATTTCTCTTTTTTTTTTTGCCTGTTCGTGCTGTGTTTCTGGGATGATGTGTAATGCTGCTTGTGGTGATGGTGGATGGGTGGGCGGGGGGACTTTTCGCATCCTTCTTTTTTCCGTCTTTGGTGTTGCTGTTGGCTGTGGTTTGGATTGCGGTTTTGCTGCCATGTAGAGTTGCAGTGACAATGATATGCGGAGGGGGGTGAGGAGAGAAATCATGGATGGCGGCCCGTGCGCCTTTCACTTTTTTCCGTCATGAATTTCTTTGCTTTGTTTTTTTGTTATTTTATTTTATTATTTTTTCCATGGAACTGTTTCTTGTGGTTTGTGTCCTGCGCTGCTGGTGGTTTTCAAGTGGTGGAGAGAAGAAGTGAAGGGTAAACTATAACAAGTGAGGATGCTGGGGGGCCGTCAGGCTGATGTATACGAGCGAATCAAGTGGGATGGCTGGGGCCTGCGGGACGTCGCATTGTGGTACGACGAAGAAAAAAATCTTGTCTTTCACTTGAATGGGAAACCCATGAAGGGACTCCTGCCATTCATCCAGGAGAAGGTTGTGCAGGGTAGTGGTGAACTGAGACTGATAAAATCACCGGGCATTTCGGTGGAGGAGGCCGTCAAGCGACTTCAGCAGCCTTTTATTAACCAAACATTTCTGGAGGAGTTACGGCAGGCACTACAAAAGGACCAGATTCGTCTTGACGGAGAAAGCCGTCTTACGCACATGGTTGGAAAAAACTATCGAGATCTCTGGCGGGCTCGAAATGGCTTGTTTGACCGCGCACCTGACGCAATATGCCTGCCCAACAGACACGAGGACTGTGCAAAGATTATGGAGCTTGCTCACAAGCATAATGTGGTTCTTATTCCTTTTGGTGGTGGAACAAGCGTTACAGGCGGTGTCGAGCCTACACCTTTTGGGACAAAGCGCATGATTGTTTCGGTTGATATGCGTCGAATGGGACGTATGTTGTCCATTGATAAGGAGTCCGGATTGGCTGTATTTGAGGCGGGTGTTTTGGGTCCTGATATGGACGAGCAGCTCCGACCTCATGGCTTTATGTTTGGCCATGATCCGGACAGCTATACTTACTCGACTCTTGGTGGATGGATTGGTGCACGTGGTAGCGGCGCCATGTCGAACAAGTATGGCGATATAGAGAACATGCTTCTTGCAATGAAGGTAGCAACTCCTATTGGCGTTGTGGAGACACCTGTTACTTCACGACCCTGTGGGGTGGATCTCAATGCCATGTTCACTGGATCGGAGGGGGCCTTTGGAATTATCACGGAGGCCACTGTTAAGATTGAGCGTATCCCTGAGGTGAGACATTTTGAAGGTTGGATGTTTCCTTCCTTCGAGGTTGCTTTTTCTGCCTTTCACACATGCACGCGAAAGGGAGTTCATCCTTGCACAATGCGACTTTATGACGAGGAAGAAACGCGTTTTAGCTTCGCGGCAAGTACAGACGATAGCCTGATCGGCTCACTTATTAGCAAGGGCCTGAAAAAATACCTGGAGAAAATAAAACAGTGGGATCTCCGGAAACTTTCTTTGGTCATCGTTGGATTTGAAGGGACGAAGGCTCAGACACGTTGCCAAAGATCTGAATTGTCAATTATCTTTAAGGAGTTCGGGGCAGTTTCTCTGGGATCGAAGCCTGGAGAGTCTTGGATGGAAAAAAAGTATGATTTGCCTTATCTTCGTGACTTTGCTCTTTCCCACTCGTTGTGGGCAGATGTGTTTGAGACCAGTGTTTTGTACTGTGATGCCATTCGCTGCTGGCGCGCTGTGAAGGAGTCATTTGCCAGTGTAATGAAGGAAAACGGGAGGACCGGTTGGATTGGATGCCACAGCGCCCACCAATATCGCTTTGGCTGCTGTCTTTACTTTACTTTTATTGGTGCCCAGCACGATGAGAACGACATGAAGTTCTTTTTACAAATCAAACAGCGTGCCATGGAGGAAATGCTAAGCCATACCGGGAATCTGACTCATCACCATGGGATCGGCTACGAACACGTTCCGTGGATGCAGCGTTACAACGGCAAAATTGGGGTTGAAGCGATCATGCGGTTCAAGAACGCCCTTGACCCTAGAAACATATGCAACCCTGGCAAGCTGCTTCCGTCCCCCCGTGCTGAGGACGAGACATTGGAGGCAGCTGAGGCTCGTCAACGCCGTGAGATGATGTTTGACAAGATGGGAGTCCCAGGAGCGGTGCAGTCTCACCTGTAAGGCGTGTTTTTTTTTTTCTTGTGTGTGGGGGGAGGAGTGGGGAATAATTATTACACTGGTGTTTGAGGCAACTATCTAAAATTTAACGGTATAGAAGAGAGAGGAGGACAGCAACTAAAGAAATAATGAAATAAAGAAAAAGAATTAAAACACGAAGGAAGGATTAGAGAATAATGGGCGGCGAGAGGAGTCATTTGGAGGGGTAGCGATGGGGCATGACGCTGCTGATTTTGTTGTCATGGTTTTCCCCCCTTTGTTATTTTGTCATTCACCCCTGAAGGAAGCAGACCTAATAAAAAAAAAATATAATTCAAGGCCATTGACACTCTTTCCGCCATCCCTCTTCTTTCTTTGTGTATATTTATGTGTTCTCATCAACGTTTAGGTAGGGCTGTCGTTTTTGCAGGCATTGCAGATATATTGGTGCGGCAGGGGGATGAACGAACCGTGTGGGTGTGGTACGCAGCGCATCCAAGCTCGATGCTTTCAGTTGTTTCTGTCTCGGCAGATAGTCGGGGAATTGGATGGCGGTTTCCATTCCTTGATAGCAAGGAAGGATTTCGTATTGATGTGGAGATATCTCGCAGAGGCGTGAAACTGAACCAGAGCTCACATACCGTGCCCATTTCTGCGGCCGTTGCGCAAATAAAGCTTCTGTCTTGTGTGGCGAGGGATCCACCGCGTCTACATATTAGCTGTACGGAGGTCATGGCTCTGGAGGAGCTGTTTTTGTCTTTGGAGAAGGGTTCGTGTGGCATGCCTGCTGTGATAGTGGCAAGGCTACAAACGAACAAATTTAGTTACTTATTGGGCCACCATAAACGGCTCACTGGGCGCGTGTTGTCACTCCTTCGCACCGTGAGGATGCTCTCACTGGAAGAACATAAGGGGGAGGATGGCAAACTGAGTGATCTACATGAACTAAGGAACCT
>NW_001849574.1:5088-29179 GCF_000209065.1 Trypanosoma cruzi | reverse complement strand
GTCGCCTTCTCCTTGAAGAATGTAAAGGCGTGGTCACGCTGGCTCCATTTGCCGCTCATCCGTCCTTGCAGTACATATTGGCGATGCGATGCGACGGGTTCAGAGAGTTCCGTGCGCTCACAACTATTCCGACGCTTGAGTACGTCAAGCTGTCAATGTCCGTCGTGGGGCCTGACGACATGGCCCGCTGCATGGAGGGTTTCAAAGCTCCAACAGAACTCATACTCGACGGGATTCGCTTTTCTCCTGTGCGTGTTGTAGGCGTGGAGGAATATCGGCAGTTGCGAACACTCTCGCTCTGTGAGTCGGTCTTGGAGAATTATGAATGGATTGCAAGAGCAACATATTTGGCGAAACTCGACTTGAGTGCAACTCGTGTCAAAGAGGAGGAATTGGTTGGGCTGTGCAGATTACTTTTTTGTTTGGAAACGCTTTTACTGTGCTCTTGCAAGTATCTGAGCACGTCCTTGTCTTTTCTTTTGCCTCTGCATCAGATGCGAAGTGTATCTATTTCAAATTTCAGTTTGCTGCGAAATAATTGTATTGCCTTGCTGCGGGAGCGCGGTGTGTTGTGCGATGTCTCCTAAATGGAAGATGGAAATGAAGGATTTTAAGCATCTAACAAGTGGGGGACAGGAGAAAACGTAAACGAATGAATGAATGGGGCTTAGTGAGCGGCCATTGTGCAATTGGATGGCACTTTTTTACTGCTTTCTATTAGTATTATTATTATTGTTTTTTGATTTACGTTTTTTTTTTTTTTTTTGTGGGTTGTTTTATTTTAGTGTGGGATGTTTCTTTTCACGGCTTCTGACCTCTACGGGGAGTGCTGTGCACTGTATGGGGTGAAGCCGAACAGGGATGTGGCCGGGCAGCTGGCCGGGTCCAACTTTCTCACTATCCGGAGGATCGATGCCTCGAGAACTTTTCTGGGCGAGTTGGGCGTCCGGGCACTCCTGGAGTTTGTCGGAAGCCACTCTGGGATCCGGCAACTCGTCCTTAAAAAAAATGGTGTCGATGCGGCTTGTGTCGAGCACCTCTGCGGTGTACTGCGCGAGAGTCCGTCTCTTTCTTTCGTTGACCTTTCCGACAACCCCATGTCAACGCCCTCCGTGCGTCTTCTTTCGGAAACTGCAAGGGCCGTACCACATATTCGGGAGATAAACGTGGAGAACTGCGGCGTAAGCGACGATTGGATGAATCGACTGGAGCGCTGCTGCAACGCGAACAGTGAACTGCAGCGTCTTGGGTTTTACCCGTATGGCCCGGTGCGAGGCCTCCGGAGTTGGGAAACGGTGTTTGTTCTCGTGCTGGGTCCAGAATCTCTGGTACAAACATACTGTACAGAAATCTTGCCGTACGTTGGAAGCTTTGTCTCGAGACTCCGCTTAAGAATTGCGCCTCTCACCATTGACAAGGCCGATACAGATGATGTAGTCAAAAACAAGGTCTGGCGCTGCAGTTCGATGCACAACTATGCGTTGAGCTGGTGTGTTGTTCTCATTGGTGAGAAAGCGCAATGGCCGGATGCGGACATCAGTGCCTTGATGGCTGTGATGCGCCAGGAGGAGCCTGTGGTCCCACCATTGCGGAATAAATTTGGAGTTCTTCGCGATCCCATGTATCGCCATGCAAAACATCTCTTTGTATATACACTGACGTCTTTCCATGAGGAAGGGCCGTACAAGGGAAATGTGTCAACCGTTCCATCTAGTGTGTGGCTCCCCGCGTTGGGCATTACAGTGCCAAATGGCATGAATGCTCCCCCCGCAGTGGCAGTGAGGAGTGGGAACTGCTGGAAAGTGCGCTGCCTGACTGACTTGTCCGTCTCGTTGTGCTCCGTTTTCTCCGAGCGGCCTCGTTCCATGGCGTTATTGGAGGAAGACGAGGGATCTGACAAGAATTTATGGGAGACCATTGAACGGGAAAAACTTGTCGGCTCGCTGCACCCAAGGTGCAAGGACATTGTTCACTACGTGGAGTCGCCCGCTGGACAGTCATCTGTTCCATTGATTCTGTACGGTGCGGCTGATATAGGCAAGTCTAAGATCTTGTCTTGGGCTGCTGCAAATTATTCGGCGGTGGAGTCGCTCCGAGTTGTTCCCTATCATGTGAGCCACGAGAACCAGAGTCTTGTTGTGCTCTTGTTTCATCTCCTTCGTGTCTTTTTAAAGAAGCCCAAGCGGATGTATCGCAGTGTGGAGGAGCTGGCTGTGGATGCCCGCGAAGTAATCTCTAAATACGACGGGGAAATGGTTCTTCTCCTGATCTCGCGCATAGATCTCTTGGACAGCTGTGGGGGCCGAGAATCGCTCGTTCTCGAATGGCTTCCCTCGTGTCTACCTCCATCTGTGAGGGTTATTGCTTCTCTAAACACCGAGAGTCCGCTTCTGACTGCCTTTCGGAAACGCATGCCACAACCGTACGAGACACTCATCACGTCTTTTCCAAGGCAAGTGAGGGCTGACTTATTTCTGAAGGAAGTTTTGCGGCGTGACGTGAGGAAAACGTCAGAAGACGGTGGCGCCATGAACGATGGCGGCACCTTCCGTCCATTTGAGCCCAACAAGTCGCTAGAGGGTGCCTTCTTGCAGAAGGATGGATCACAAACCACATCCTTTGGTGTTTACACGGCTTCTTTTCTACAGCGAATGCCAAATAATTTGGCCGAGAGGGACATGGCGTTCATTCTCGCGGAGGATGTGCCCGACACTTTGGATGAAATCCTAACGGTGTTGTTGAGGCGGTATGAAACAATAAGCGACCCACTCACGGTTCAGTATCTTACGATGAGCCTTGTGGCGGCACCACTGCCCATTTCTGAGGTTATTTATATTTGTGAAGAGCTGGGACCTTGCAGACGCCACAAAACTTTACCAGTTCTTTTGATGATGTCAGATGACGGTCTCTTGACCGTGACTTCCGGATCCATTGTTCATTTATCGGGGCCGGATGTACGTCGGGTGGTAATAAAACTCTACGCGGATATTCAAGATCTTCTCAGCGTGCTGGTGGAGACGCACCTTGTTCGGCTGATCAAGACGCGAAGTCCCGATATGTGCTTTTACTTTGGACATCTGGCACCAATTATGATTGCAAATGGTAGCGTTGATGTTGCTTGCAGTTTTATATTAGATCCAACGCATATGGACGCTCTTTTGAGCCGTGATCCAGACAGCTGTACCCATGCAATTGATTTAATCTTTCGTCTTTTAAACACACGTCAGTTTATTCTTGAATTGGGTGAAGATATTTCTCCCTTAATGGATCAAACTACGCGGCGTCGTAACCGTGAGGCCTTACGGAGTGCTCTTGAATTCTTGCAGTTGGACAATGGTTTTTTCTTTCAATCTTCCTTGTTGGCTTCCGATGTATCGCCGTATTATTTACAGGCAATGGAGGCAGAGGAGGTACCATACACCGTGCTTGTTCCCTTGAACCGCGGTGATGAGGATGACGCAACGTATACGTTAGACTGCAAGCATCTGCCCGTTTATTGCCATTTGCGGGGGGAATATCTTGTGGTGACAACTACCCAGGAGGTTATAGTATACTCCGCGACGGATTTTCAAAATGAGCTTATGCGGTCCTTTGTGCCATTCGAACTCAATCAAAATCTTCGTGGGGCTCTGGTGGCTGCAGGGACACGTGTCGTCGTGATTGGCGATGAGCAATTGCTGTTATGGGACTTTGGCAGGCAGTCATTTACAATGTTTGAGGATACCACCGCATCATTGAGTGAAAATGCATTGGATCCATGTTTTCTCAACCTTGTCGTTTGCCATCACTCGAAGGAACAGCTTTCTGTCATTGATGTTTCGAAAAACAAAGTTGTTTTGGAGCTTCCAACGCTGGAGGCGGCGTCTGTGCGTGAAGCATTCTTTTGTGGTGGTGGGATTCTTGCCCACACGTTATACGATTTGTTCCTGATACGGGGGGAGGAGGTGGTAAAACTCGCCCATACGGGCCCCATTCGTCGTGTGAGTTTTTCCAATGACGGTTGCCTTATTGCTTCTTGCGTACGAGAGGATATATGGATCTGGTCCGGTACCGGGGAACTGCTGCATCTCATCGACGCCGGGGTGACACCAGTTGAGGACCTTTGTTTTAATGCGAGCGGGACGTTGCTGCTTACGTGGCAAACTGAGGGGGTTAAGTTGTGGCACTCGCTGAGTGGGAAGCATGTGGGGGCTGTGGAGCCCTGCTTTGATGAGAGGGCCTCGTTTGTTTCTTTTACCGAGGACGGCAATAATATTATTGGGCGGTGTGGCTCACATATTTATCTGTGGAATGTCCACACCCGTCAGCCCGTGGGGGTGCTTACAGCCGACACTGGCTGTTTTACGTTTGTGCAGGCGCGGAATCAAATGATGATTGGCACAACCTCCCGGAATGAGGTGAAGATATGGCGGTTGGGCGATGCCCCTCTTCCGTCCATCCAAAGTGTGAGGGAGAAAAAGCCCACAACCATGTGGCGGAAAAATGGTAGGCTCTCAAGCGCGCCAATTGTTCGAGTCGACGTAAATTTGAATGGGAGTCTTATCACCGTTGTTGATGGGAACGGTTCTGTGATTCTGCAGCCTATGTACGGCACTGCGAGATTGGACTGCGAAATCAGTCATGTCGAAAGTACCGCAATCCTCAACGACATGATATTCTTCACGATGAAAGGTGAGGGCCGTCAGTACTTCTGGAAACGACTGAGTGAAGATGACACCGTAACCAAGGTGTCATTACCGAGGAACGCCGTGATGCATGCGAGACTGGAGCTCGTAAAGTCAGAGGATGAGGGTTCAATGGCTGTGATTTCAAACTCTGAGGAAGGCAGCGTGATTTACGTTTACAACACCTCCGATTGGACCTTGACAAACCAGTTTTTGGGTCATTCCGGCCGCATTATCCAAGCCATTTTTGCTGGCGACTTTCTCATTAGTTGGGGGGATGATCGCACAGTGCGGCTTTGGAGCTTGTTGCGACATGCGGAGAGGGCGATATACAGCCATGACTGTTCTATAGTTGCGGCGACATCCGGCCCTTTAATGACTCTTTTTTTGGTGGACGACCGATCACGGCTGTATCATCTGCATGTGGAGAACATTGCATCCTCAGTGGACGCGCGTTTTGTTGCAGATCCGGTGGAATTGTCACTGACTATTCCACCCACTTCTAGGGTCCGAGCGATGATTCACACCTCAGATCTGCTTGTCATGTCCACTGAGGACGGCTCAGTGTACTTGGTGGATCTTCGCCAGGGCGGGACTGTCAGCAGGCTGTCCGGCTACAAGTGTCTCTCCCTTGCTTCAGCCTCCAGTGGGGGCGATGTGTATGTCGTAACGGGTCATTGGACCGGCGAGGTTCTTTTGCACCTGGTTCGTTTTACTGAGCAGATGTAAAGAAGAGATGAAAAAACAAACAAACAAACAACAACAACAAAAACTATTCAGCATGACGAAACGCGACAAACAGATAAAGAAAAAAGAGAACTTCTTAAATTGTTTTTGTTGTGGAGTAGTAAGCGAAAAGAAGGAAAAAGGAAAGAGAAAAAGGGAGGTGGGGAGCGGCTCGACTCTCTCGGGGAGAGCAGAGATGTGCGCATTTTTTTTTCCCTCCCTTTGTATGTGTGCGCGTGCGCGCGTATTTTTTGGATGACTTTTTGATTGCCTCACGGCCATTTTTTTCTTTTCTTTGTCACGTGAATTGGCGGCTACTGCCCATACAGAAAGCCAAGAGGGTAAAGCAGAAAAGCCGTAAAGACAAAGAAGCGAGTCATAAGCAGCAGCAGACTAAAGGGGAGGAAAAAAAAAAAAAAAGAAAAAATACTCATAAAGAGGGGATCTAACACAATGCGACGTGGCGATTTTGAGCGTCGGCGCCTTCGTGATTTGTACGAGCGGAATGTGCGCCGGGTGCGGGCTTTGGCGGATGCGCGAGATGGGCGAAGGTCTGGCAGGGACGATGATATTGCGGCTCCCCGCCGTTATGTCGTCAGCGAGCGTCGAACTCGCCTCGAAGGGTTTGGCCGTGGTGGCTACCAAGTGCAGCGGTCACGCCGGTTTGGCCGCGATCCAAGGATCCGTCGGTTCAGCGACAGGGGCGTTTACCGTCGCGGTGCCCTGGACCGCTTTGAACGCGAGGAGGACTTTGAGCGGAAGCTGCGTCGTGAACGTTTCCGTGAACGCCGTCTTAATGAGGGCGGACTGCGGTTCGGTCGTCTGCGCCTTCGCCGCAGCGAACGACGGGAGCTGCGCCAACTGCGAGAGCTCCGAGAACTCCGTGAACTTCGCGCCCTACGAAGCGCACAACGAAACCAGGGCAATGGCGATCGGCGCGGCAAGCTAGACAAGGAATTGGATCGCTACAGAAAGGACCAGCGCGGCGGACGCAGGGGTGGAGGTGGCCGTGGCCGTGGCGCACCAAATTCGGTGACGAAGGAAGGACTCGACGCGGAACTTGACCGCTTCCGCGGCGGCAATTAGTGGACGAGCACAATGTGGGGGAATTGTCATTACAAGAGGTTGGTGAAGCCGGATTAATAGAAATATGAATTCAGACGGCTGAGGGATCCTCTGCATGTGCTGTTTAAGTGTTTAACGGGGGAAAAATGGAGGGTGAATGAAAAAGGAGAACAACTTTTGTTGCGTTCATGCCCGTGCATAAATATAAGTGTCTACATAAATGCCTGTTTTACGCAATTCCGCATTGGGCGTCAAACGTTGACAATTTTTTTTTTTTCTACCTTTTGATTAGAATGGCGTGAGTCGTGACTGTTTCTGCTCGTGCGTGAGGGGATCAAAAGTACACGCGTTCGGGGGTCAATACAGCAGCAGAGGTGGTGCGGGCCTTGCGGCGGGGGAATAGCATGAGGGGCTCGAGGTCCAAAGAGCATGGAAAAGGAGAAGGAAAAAGGCCGGTCAAATTAGAATGAGGAGAGAAAATAAAAAAATAGAGGAGAGGACGAGGGGCTTCGCCGGACACGCGTCGTTGCGATGGAGATAAATTTTTTTTTTATTCAGGTGACAATTACCGTTGGCCGTTGCAATTCCGCTGTACTTCACATTGCTTTATCAGGGCTTTAACATTCTCTCGAGGGACGCGAGCTCCCACAGGCTTCCCGGATATACACACACACACACGTTTGATTTTTATTTTTTAAGTAAAGGCATTTTTTTTTTAAAGGCTTAAAACAACAACAACAAAACAAAACAAAAAAAAGAATGCTGCTTTCAAAAGCAGACATCATTGTTTGTGCGACCACAACGAGTTGTTTCCTTCAGAGGAGAGGCACCGTTATTTGATTTCTGTCGTGTTCATTTTCTTTTTCTTTTGTGCGCTTTTTTTTTTTTTTTTCGTTGCTTGTGTTTTTGACTATTGTCGGGGACACATTTCGAGTTATTATTGAATGCGCCCGCGGCGGCCAGGGGTGCTAGGTGCTTTTAGTTGTGGGATTTCTACGTTTCATGCGGGAAGGCCGCCTCGTGCTTTCCGTCCGGACTACACTCCTCTGTCGACCACCCACACCGTCTTTGGACAGAAGCAGGCCACTGTGCCTGCACTGCCGCGTCACAGACGCCTGCTTTCGACGGATCACCCAGCGTTTGGCACGAATAGGGCGTTTCCTCCTGGTAGGCCATTTAAAGGCCCTATTAGCGTATCGGGCTTTTTTTTAGCTGTCGACCCCAATTTTGCGGCAGGAACACAAAATCGAATGAACCCAAATGCGCAAATAACTGTGCGTGATAGTGAGGGGAACATGTCGCGGGTCCGTTACCGCTGTCACTTAGAGTCCTATACAGGACTGAAATTAGAGGCACTCATAAGACTCCAGGTTGGATGGATCTCGCCAAAGGTGACATTCTCATGTATTCCATATGTCATTTACCTCGGAAAAGGATTTGATCTGAGCATTCCATTCCTTATTCACTTCACTATGGTGTCGGTATTGGATGAGCATGGCGACCGTACTGGAAGTTTTCTCTACTTCAGTGGAACCCCTATGCTTGGGTTTTCCGCAGGCCTGACACAAATTCGACGAGGAAAGTTGGTGCTAAATCCAGCAAAGGAAGTGGATCCCGTGGAGGAGTCTAAGCAGTTTGTTGGAAAGATTCATGTTAGACAATTAGGCTTTGTGTTACTCAAATGTCTCGGGTACGCCTTGTGTTTTCTCGCGTGTGTCCCTGCTTCGCAGCGCTTTCTTCAGTACATGCTTCCCGATCCATTTCACCGGCACAGCGAAAGTGCTGTTTGATGGCCTTTTTTTCTTTTTGCTTGCTTTCGCTTGCGACGGTGCTTCGACCCGATTTTGGATCATTGCTGTGATTTATGTGTTCGCTAACTTTTTTTTTTCGTCCTGTTGATTCCTCCTGTTGTCTTTCCTTTCTGTTGTGGCGGAGGAGGAGTGTGTGTGCGTGTGTGTGTGTCAGTCGGCGCCGCACTTGTCATTTTCCTCTGTCTTTTTGTTATGTTGTTTTCTCTTTACCGCCTCACGTGGTTGTGTCTTTTTTTTTTCTTCTTTTTTTTTTTTGTTCTCTGGCGGTGTGGGTCTCTTAGAATGAGGAGAACAACTGCCGTTTTGTGGCAGCATGGGGTCCACGTCCCTCGCGGGGTTGTTTACCACGGCGCCAAGATGAAGCATTGGCCGGAGCAGAAAGTACCTGACAACTTCAAGTTCACGGAGGAACAGCGCTTCAGGACGAAGGCCATCCCTCGAGACTTTGGGAAGATACCCCGCGACTTTGTCCTCAGCGTGCTTTATCGCCACCAGCCGTGTGAGGTAAGTGGACTTTGGGAGCACTGCACCAGCGACCCTGGAGTTGTCCTTGACAGCAAACGACACCTGCGTGAGGTACTAAAACAGGCAAGGGAGGAGGGTTTTGTGAGTTTCGAGCGGGACCCCGTTTCCAACGAATGGCTCTGCTTCATCACACGGGAACGTTTTGAGGAGGTGCGACAGATTGCTGGAGCAAAGGCTGAGGCGTCTGAGGTCTATTCGGGGTTGCGTGGCTCTAGTGCAACAGAGACGTCGTCATACACGGAGCGTTTTAAGGAGATGAACGAAATGGCAAGGGAGGAGCATGCACGTCGTCTTGAGGAGGAGGTGAAGACGACGACGAAACATCTGCGCTCCTTTCAGCGGAAGGAGGTGGACTACCTGCCGTACACGGACCTGAACGGAAAGGTAAACTTTATGTGGTGGTATGAGACAAGGGATGTGCAGCAGAGGGGAGGAGATGCGATCCCCGCGTCTAGCAGAGACACGTTGCCGAGTGACTCCGGTGATGGCCCCGCACGTCTTGAAGGATGATGTTCTCTTTGTACCTTTTTTTTTTTTTCTGAAACTGAGGCAATCTCTCCTTTTTTTCACTTTCTTTCTTCACCTCCGAGGGCGCGTTTTTGTGTTTTTGCGTTTGGGTGATTTTTCCGTATCATCTTCTTTTTGATTTTTTCTTTTTTTTTGTTTTTGGATTCGTGTACGCATTTGGGTCTTTGTTTGTTTCATCCCGCTTTCTTTTCTCTTATCCCACGATTATTTTTATCTTTTTTTTTTTTACTTTTATTTTGTAGTCAATGAGTGTACAACGCGTGTCGGAATGCTCCTGGATGGAGGACATGGAGTTCTACAAGAACACTCTGTATCAGCGGGTCCAGGAGTGCCCAATATCCATCACACCAGGCACCGAGATGATACGTTTTTTGCGGAATGAACTTATTCGAGCCGAAAAGAACGATGAGTCTGCGGAGTACCGGCTGGTTGTTGGGGATATGTTCAAAGTGGTGACAGATTCCTTAGTGTCTGCGGTTCATCGGAGTGCTCCGTATACCCACATTGATAGCAGTGCCCCAAGGGATTATCACGTCACGAAGGACGAGGACGAACTCCTGATGGTGGATGGCATCTTTGACTCCGACGAGGAGGGCGACGCCGACAGTGAGACCGTGACCAAGCCGTCGATAAAGGAGAAGGAACAAAAACAACGAAAAAGGGAGGAACTAAGAAAGAGGCGGGAGGAGGAAGAGGAAATGCTTGTCAAGCAAAATAAAGTACCTGATGATAAAGGGGGGCTCTTAAATACGTTGGGTCCGTATGCCGCACCGCGTCTCACAGTTAGAGCCTCCACTTTCACTTTCCCAAGTCGAAAGTCTTTGGAGCAGCGTACCGCCCTCCCCTCCCCCGGGTCTTCATCCGAGGAGGATGACAATGATGACGAGGAGGAAAATGTGGGAGGCGGCGTTTCATCGTCCTTCTCATCCGGTGGTGGCGAGGCTGTGGCCCACCTGACGGCTTTTATGAAGCCCCTGTCGATGGATTCTCTGAAAAAAGTCAGTGAAAGTGCAAAGGTAAAGATAAAACCCTCATCTTCAAACAGGGAGTACATCACTCAGATCGTCAAGACAGCTGTAAGACTTGGGTGCGAAAAGGCATGTGTCCTGATGGATAAACATAAAATAATTGAAGAGATGACAAATCACGTTCAGGCCGGCCCTCTGCACACCGCAGCCAGCATCGACTTTCTGCAATCCCTTCCAGATCAACTAAAACATGCTTTAGGTCACATTTTGGGTGTCTGGGAAGAGAGTCCCCAGGTGGAAGCCATGTGGGAGCGCATGGTGGCCATGGGTTTCCTGGCAGTTTTAACGAACCTTCGCCTAAAGCCGCTCAAGAAGATTGCGACGGAGTTAGGTGTGTCCATGCCAGACACACATTCCACCGAGAAGTGCTGTGAAACCATCATGTTTGCTGCCTTTCCTCGGGAACGTTTACGGGCAAAAAATTCGCGTTCCAAAAGGCAAAAGACGCTCAATTTTACGGTTCCGCCATCTGGCATGCGATGTAAAGGGCATATGGGCTTTATCACGTTTCAGGTGGAGAATGTTTCCATTCTACCAAAAGACAATGAACGTCGCTACTCACCGGAGTTTGAGTTTGGTAAACTGAAATGGAGTCTTCTTTGTATGGCGAACAAGGAGTTTTTGGCTCTTTACTTGTGCCAGACCGGTAGTGTCTTCTGCAAGTTTTTGATAACAGTGTTGAATCACGTGAATGTGGACGACTCCATCTGCAATGAAGGAACACAACGTTTTTCGACACGATCACAAGAAAATGACTGGGGGTTTAATACGGTGATCAAGTTTGAAGAGCTTCTGAACCCAAAAAGGGGGTTTTGGCAGGAAGAGGGCGATAGCGTCACAATCGAGGTTGGCATTGTACTTGTGGAGACGCCGAAGCCACTGAGTCTTGCGAAAAACGCGTCGAATAAGGACAAGCAGACGGGGCCCAAGGTGGATGAAAAGGCGATGCGGCAGCTCATTGAGGACGAGAAGATGGCACAGATGAAGAAGCGCATCAAACAAGAGATGGCCAAATTGACAAGGGATGGGGAGAAGGCGCGGAAAGACATTGCGCAGCGGGCTGCAAAAGGGTTTCACGACTTGATGGAGCGTTTCAAGGCAGAAAAGCAACGCATCGCCAAGGAGCTCGCGGAGCGCGAACGGCGGGAGCAGCAGGAACGTCAGCGCGAGCTTGAGATTATCAGGCAGGCGCAGGAGCAGAACGCCGAAATGAGGCGTCGCATCGAAGAACTAAAGAAGGAAAGCGTCAATTTGTCAAGGGAAAAGAAGGAACTAACGCAGGCGACAAAAGAACTAAAAAAGGCAGGCGAGAAGTATGCTCAGGAGCTCAATGCAATCAACGAGATGAAGGCGTCGCTTCAACAGAAGGTGAAGCATCAAGAAAAGAGAATTGCTGCAGTGCAAAAACAAATCGGCGATCTGCGTCAGGAGGAGCCGCTTAATCCATTGTCTTCCGATGATGAGGCGAACGTGAGCGATGACAGTGAAATCATGTCTCGACTAAAAGAGTCCTTTGAGCAGTACATCGGTTTGGACGGCAAAGGCGTGTGATGCGCACGTCGGCCCCCTTTTGGCAGGAAACGAAGCCGCTTCACCCTCATAGCAGAGGTGTTGCACACACTCCAAAAAAAAAAAAAAAAAAATTAAAACAAAAGAAGAACAAAAAACAAAACGAAAATCAGACTTTTTTCTTTTTCTTCTCCCTCGTAACCCCCCCCCTTTTTTCCCTTAAATTTTTCGTGCAGCCTTTTTGTTTGTTTTGGGTTTCTTGTCGCTGTCGCTTTTATTGTTGTTGGTTCCAAAGCCGTTTGTGCTCCTTTGTCCAGGTGGGAAGGGGAAAGAGAGAGAGGGAGGGAGAAATGTTATGAGAGTATTGAATGAAAATGCCGTGACGAGGCAAATATTCCTTTAAAAAAATTTTTTTTTTTAAATCTTTTGGGATGGGGCGAGGATTTGTTGTGTGTGTGTGGAAACATTTTTTTTTTTTTTTTAATTATACATTTATGTATACATGCATATTTCTCTTTTTTACTTTGCTCAAGTGACGTTACGCATTTAGGCAGAACTCATTTATGTTCTTGGGCCGTCCAAAGATTGCACCCTCTGCGGTAGCGGGTGCCATTTTTGGTTTGGCAGTTATGCTGCTAGTTGATGGCATCATTACGGCACAACATGAGGCGAACGTGGCGCACCACGTCACTTTCACGATGTTTATGCCTGCACTTTTATCCGTAGTTGGTTTCTTTGTGATGATTCTTATCTCTCCTGTGGAGGTGAAAAACGATGTGCCAAGGGCCAAAGCAGGGCTCTTTATTAGTTGGATTCTTTGTTTTGGCTCCTCTGTTGCTGCGCTTGTGTTGTGCAAGTTGAAGTTTGCGGGGCTGCAGGAGCGTGAGCGTTCCGTTCCGGGGGTGGCGGTGGTGGGTTTTACTAGTCTTATGCCACTTGCCGGTGCCATCCTTTGGTGGGGCAAGCAGTCATTGCTAGACGACTATTAGGGTGTGAGTTTTCGACAAGGCGACGTGCGTGTTTTGGGGTCTATACGGCTTGGCATTGGCGGGGTCTTTGGGTTGCCATGTATTTTTTGTCGGACGTAACTTTTACGTTAATTTTTTTTTTTTTTTTTGCATTCTCTTTTTCTCCATCTCTCTTTTTTTCTTTCTTTATAATATATATATTTGCACATTTATGGGAGCGCTGCGGGGAAATATTGTGGCCGGAGAGGGAAGTTTTGGCACGAAAAAAAAAACGAACCGCAGGCAAATAAATCCCTAAATACTTGGGTGGGGGGCGAGAGGGGATACTTCCAACGTGCCGAGATGCGAGCAATGCGGTCTGCAGGTGCTCTTTTGAGCTTTTGCCGCGGCTTTGACAGCTCCGCGAGGTTTGGTAAGGAGCTTGGATTTGGCCACAAGATGCGTGACATTCCCGTTCTCACGGGGAATCCACGACCCGTTGCGAGGGAGGAGGAGTGGCGCTGCGCGTACAAGCTTACCGAGCGCATGGAAGACGTCGTCAGAGATGTCCTACGGAAGGACGGTTGGAGTGAAGTTGAGGTGCAGCGGGAAATGGAACAAATGTTTGAGAGAAAAGTCCACAACACCCGCTCTTCTTTAAACACGTGGACGACTGTTGAAGAGTTTCAGCGGACGCCTTGGTACCGTCGATATAAGCCGACAGACACATGTGCTGCCAAATTCATCTCTTACGAGGTGATTAAACTGCTGGAACAGGCGTTAATCCCCCCATCGCTAAGGACAGATCCTTATGCGCATCTTCGGAAGCGTCACATGGAGGACAACTGGATGAATGACAGATTTTCGGAAGAGTCCGCAAAGTACATAACACGAGAGCAGCTGGCCAAACAGACCAAGGGCCTATCCGGGTATGGCCAAGTAACCCGAAGAAAGTTCTTGGAGTTTGATCAAAAGTTTAAGGCATCATACAACGGAAAACAACGTGTGAATGAGTCCTACTCCGCGTGGCTGCAGTCCCTCAATGATAAGTGAAAACTGGGAAAGTTTATTCATTCTGACAATCGGGGCCATTGAGTCTGTTTTTTTTTTTGTATTATTGATTTTACGAGTGAACTTTAGCCATTATACATATTGATGGTATTTTTTTTTCTCTGAATTTATTGGAGTGCTGTGCGTCGCTGCAGACAATTTTTTTTTTTTTTTTTAATTGAGGGCTCTAGTGGAAATGACATCGAGGAGGCCGGATTCTGGCAAACAGCTGCGGAAGGAAAAGGTGGAGCATTCCAATGTGCGTGCCGACACCGAAGACGACGTGTCTCCACTGAATAAGCGTTATCAAGATGTGGAGGAGCGTCGTCTGAAGGAGTGGGAAAATTATCAGAGAAGCCATCGCTCGACGGAGGAGCAGCAATCGTCGCGCGCATTTTTGGACATATCTATTGGCGATGTTCTTGCTGGGCGACTAGTTTTGGAGCTCTTTGAGGATACGGTTCCCAATACGGTGCTCAACTTTCGGTCCTTAATTACGGGATCGTGTGGTGTGGATCCCGTCACCGGCGTGAGACTGGACTACCTGTACACACCAGTGCACCGTGTGGATCGTGCGAGGAAACTCATTCTTCTGGGCGAGCTGGAATCTCTTAACGTCTCCTCCACTGGCACCCCCATTCAGGACGAGGGGTATGGCAAATGCCACTCGGAGCGGGGGCTACTTACCATGGTCTCTGACGGTCCACACACAAGCGGCTCCGTTTTTGGTATTACTTTGGGTCCCTCACGATCTCTCGACTTTAAACAAGTTGTCTTTGGGAAAGCCGTTGACGATCTCACGTTACTGGAAAAGCTAGAGAGCCTTCCGCTCGATGCTGTGGGGCATCCCCTTGTAGCAGCTGTAGTCACTTTTTGCGGCGCACTGACAGGTCCCAAGCCGTCCGGCAGGTTTGTATGCACGAGGGAGGTCAATGGGAACACGGCGGGTGATGGCGCTGCTGCTGCTGCTGAAGAAGAAGAAGAGGGGTGATGGGTTTTTAGCACATCTCTTTTTTAAAGCGGTGACGAGGAGCCATTTTCACATTCTTATTTTATTCTCTCCGAATATAACCGAACAACAACAACAACAACAACAACGAAAGGAAGCAAAGACTGATTGATTGGACTGTTTCGCCACCGATGTAAATGAGTCGAGAGGAAAAGAACAAAACAGTTTATTTTTCCTGTTTTTCCGGGATTGGGCATCCAGAACTTTTTTTTTTTCTTGTGGCTCAACGAGATTGCGCCAAAACGATATGATTTCTTAAAAAGAAAAGTATTTTTCCACAATGTGTGAGAAGCCATGATTATGATTTTATTATCCTTCTCTTTTCTCTTCTTTTGCCGCATGCATTTATTTATGTGTGGCACCACTTTCTCTTTTTTGCCTTATAAAAGCAACAAGAGTAGAAATTGTGCATGGAGTATTCGAGGGGCATCGCCGTTGGATCCCAGTGGCATCTGCCGTGATGCAGGGACTCAAGCGGAGACGCTTTATTTGGTGATGGTTTACGCATAAAATAATTGTATGGTTCCTCCAGGAAGAACTGGGCAGCTCCCACCAGAACAAGTCGGAGGGTGGAGTGAACTGTGTGTGTGTGTGTGTGGTTTCTGACGTCTTTCTGAACAACCGGCTGCTTGGCGGCGCGGAACTAAAGACACTCGTTGAATAAATTGACGCTGAACCGGAAAAATTAATAAAAGACGACTCCTCCATGCGTGTGTGTGTCTTTTCTGCTGCTGCTGCTGCTGGAGCTGGGGCTCTGTACTGAGAAACCGCAGTGAGGAGTTTCTGTCACCAGCGTCAGCAATATGTGCCGCTCCACGCACCCTCCGAAATAATTGACGTTTTGCGTGGACACATCTTTTGTTTTATTTTTATTTTTTGTGAATTTTTGGATGACCGCGACGGAAGGAGTGGAGGAACTTTGACGGCGGTAAGGCGAGTGTATTTCTTATTTTTGTTTTGGTCTTCTTACACTCTTTGATGCTCACTTCGCTGCGGGGTCTTGTGGCCGGAGGATTTTTAATGCTACCACTTCGTAAGTAACAAAAAAATATCTCCAGTCCGAGTAGAGTGCGGCGTGTCACGGTTAGTGGCTTCCCGAATGGATACATGTGTATTTATATGGAATAAACATTGAGGGTGTGGCGAAGCCACTGCCTCCTGATTGCTCCCTTATTTTTCATCCTATTTAAATTATTTATATAATTTCAGGATCCGGCAAGTGGCATCAACGAATGGTCTGTCCATTTATTTCCTTTACTTATTTTCGTGTGGTGCACCGACTTCCTCTCACTTTCTTGTGTTTTCTTGTATATTGGCAGAGCCTCTTGAGCGGAGCGGGACCCATTTTTTGTTTCCATCCACCGACAGCCGACGCTCTCGGCACTGCCTCCTACGCCGGTGAAGAAAAATAAAAATAATGAGAGTTACAGAAGCGCAATGGAAGCCCCAGTGGAATATATAAAAGACGTGTGGACAAGGGGATTTGAGTGGCAAAAACGAACGTATCGTCTTTTTTAATTTTCTGTCAGAAAGCGTAATGGGAAACAAACGCCAAATCCTTTTAAACTTTTATTTGGCAAATATCTTGTGGTTTGCCGCTGCTGGGGCCGCAGTGCAGCCACGAGTTTCACAAGTTTTTTTCCTTCCTCCACTCCCCCCGCACCTTTGCTGTATGTTGCTGTGTCTATTCACACGCCTTTCTCTCGTTATTTGCCTCTTTTTTTGCGTACATGCAGGCGCACGCACACAATGCACAAAATATTACAATGCCGACGGAGGATCCTCTCTTATTCTCTGCCGGTATTCGCTTGCCGCTTTCTTCTGTGGACATGAAGAAGGGAGAGACACCGGGAGGGGGTCCACTGCGGTTCCCTTTTATTTTTTTCTGCAGCGCACCGCGTGCAGCACGATTGCTCCTAAATGCGGTACCGCTCGGTACATCGATGGGGCACGAGGTGAGAGACTCCTCTTGTCAGCTGTTGGTGCACGTGATTGTGCGTCTGCGGTGGAGTTGGCCATTTTGCGCGTTTGTGTCTCTTCTGTAGATGTGCGATTTCGGTGACGGTGGGCGAATGTTTTTTATTGCGCTTTTGTGCGTTGCTGTGGTTGATCCCTGCGTGGTGTGCGTGTGGCCCCCAAAACAAAGTTGTCCGAGGGCACACTTGTTGGCACGATGGCCGCAGCGTGTGGCTGTCACTCTCTTTTCTTGGGAGATATGCCGCGACGCTTTCACGTGTGTTTTGTTTCGGGGACAATGTGCCTGTGGCTGTGCGGTTGCCGAATGGAGGGAGAGGAGCGGAAGGAGGTGCGTGAGCGCAGCGGTCAAGAGTCACACTGGGTGTCTTGCCGCTGAGGGCATTGCCCACCCAAAGCAGCACCGCTCCTGTCGGGCACCCTCGCTCACTCCGCAGCACCGTAGTCGACGCCACCGGCACGCAGCGAGGCAGCGGATGCCGCCACCGCCACGAGTGCGACCGGAGGGGACACGTCTGCTGTTGCGTTTCGAGGAGTCACACCGTGTGGCACAGTGGCGTGCCCAAAACCTCCTCGCGGAGTCCGCGCACGACACCAGGCACTGGCCGCGGAGTGCTTGCTTCCTGAAGGACGCTGCGGTGGAGTCTCTCCCTCCCTCCGGGTGGACGGTGGGCTGATTTTCCTCTCGTTCTTACCCATGAGAGGTTTTTTTTTTTTAGGTTAAGAACTCTTGCTGAGTTGGGGCGCAGCTTTGGAAAACCCATCACCTTTGATGGTGGGCTTGTGCTTCCGTTCGGTCTCTCCCTTTTACCGCATTGTCGCTTTTTAAATATTTTGTGATGACGAGTGGTGCTGCAGAAGAAACGCTGAGGCGCTGAGCTTCATCATCGATTCATTTATTTGATTTATATACATATATATATTTTACCTGGTGCGGTTTGCGGTGTCTCTGATAGCCTTCCCGCATGGAGGGCTTTATTGGGGCGCTCGAGCTTTTTTGTGCGGACGGAAGGCCAAGGACGTTATCCATGCGTGGCCATTGCGCTGGAAGGAGTCTTTTTTTTTACACATTGACACGGAGCCATTCCTGCGCACCTTCTTTTTCTTTTTTACTTCTTTTTCTTTCTTTAAAGGAGATGCTCCCTTGGCTTTGCCTCCAACGGGGTATGCGCAGAGTTACACGCAGTTTAAAAAACGGAGCCACGAGTTTTTCTTGGAAAGGATGCTTTATCTTTCTTCTACTATCTTTTTTTTTGTTCATGCTGATATATATGTATACTTGCTTAGAGGTGGAACCTCTGTTTGGTGCTGATCCCGCTCATGATGTTGAAGTTGATCCGACCATGGCGGACTATATCCACTGCGTCGGGGAAAGGCTTCTGGTGGATCCAACGACACGGCAGCTGGGGGGAAATAATAACGGGACGGACGTTATCCCTTTGATGGTGGTCCCGCTGATGCTCGATCTGATGGACTTTCGGAGGATGATGTGCAACATCAGTGTGCCCATCCGGCTGTTGGTTTTGGTGCAGAACGGGCGGGAGGCGATGCTGTCGTTGTGCCTGCAGGAACTCGAGAGGGTCTATGGGTGGTCCGGACGCCTGATTGTGAGTAGTCACCCTGAAAACATCGGGTACAGCGCTGCCGTGAACATCGGGTCACGGCTTGCACTCTCGCTGCCGCGCGAGGAAGTGCCTTTTGTTTTTGTGACAAACAGCGACGTAAAGGTTCCACCCGATCTTCTTCCCAACCTTCTACGCGATGTGCATGAAATGACGAGGCATGATGCCGCTCGCATGGATGAATTGGCGGCGGAAGTGGCGAATGAGCCGAGCGAGTACAGTCCTGTTTTGCGACGGGGCTTGAGGGTGCTGCGCTTCACGGTGAAAGATAGCCGATTGTCGACGTCTGCGCTGCTGCCTGACCGCGTTCGTTATGCTTCTGTGAAGGAGCGTGAAAAGGCATTTTCGAAGCATTACGGGCACTTCTGCGCGTATTACAAAAGCAGTTGTTTTACATCTGTTATGTTGATACGCCTGGCGATCAGTACGGTGGGATATTTTGGCGAGAACTTCTACCCAGCTTACGTGGAGGATGTTGACTACAGCTTGCGTCTCCGTTTGCTTGGATTTCAGGAGCGGAATGTTTTATACGGCAAATTTGTGCATCGTGGCAGCTCGAATATTCTTTTCTGTAATGAAATGGAGCTACCGGACGCTCTCTGATACCGTCGCGTCAGGTCTTTGAGTGCGAAGGATGCATATGCCATGATGAGGTGGGGCCCTCAACGGTCGTGCAGTAGCGGGTACAAGGGGCCATATGACGGCATGGTCCCCGCAGACGTTTGGGTGAAGGATGAGGCACGCATACAACGCATTTTGGTCCACGGGCATGATGAGGGGCAAGGGGTTCCAAAGGTTGAGTACGACAGGACTCTTTTGCACCCTTTCACGACGAAAGGAAGATGAACTGGCGCCAGTCGCAAGTTTTTTTGTTTTTATTTTTTAATTTCTAAAAATTTACACCTCTGTTTGGTTATTTACACAAATGATATTTAAGCGAGTACGCCATGGGTTTTAAAGAGCACAAACATATATTTGGCATGACGGGGGAGGGTGCAGCGTCCAAATCTGGCAGTGTAGCCGAAGGTAGGAGGGGGCGGCAGCAAGCAGGAAAAATGATGATGATGAATGAGGGGGAAATGAAAGGGGAGGGAAGCAGAAAACAAGCCAAAAGTATTGTGGGCACAACACTGTTTCTCACCGTGGGCGATCGACACCGCCATTGGCTACTAAGTTACCCACTGAAGGTGACACCTGTTTCCGCTGAATATGCTGCGTGCACATCTGTCGGGCTCTTTGTTTGTTCTGTTGTTTTGTTTGTCTCCCGCACATTTATTTCTCCGTGCCGCCTGACTCATTCGTTTATTATTCCCCTCCCTGTTTTTGTGCGTGCCCCGAGAGAAGGGCTCGGGGACATGAAGTGCGCTCCCCTTCTGTGAGATGCCACCAAAAACAGGAGGAGAACGAAAATGAAAGTGAAGCGGGGAGGGAAACCATCGCCACGCGTCCTTTTCTCCGAGAAGGCTGCTCGCCACGCCACTGAGGCGCGCCGTGTGCTTCACGAGGCCCGCTGGACTCGATTGGGGAGCCGTGAGTGATGGTGCGTGTGAGTTTGGCGGATGCGTCCCCCAGGCATCCCTAGAGGACCCTCTGGCCATTGGGACTGCGCGGAATGCGGGACTCCGCGGGGATATTTGCCCGTTTTGTTTTTATTTTTTTATCCACCCATCCCAAACCTCAACACGGCGTCTGATCCAACGACTGCGACGGGATCCGTTGCGTATTTCTGAATCTTTTTTGCGTTGCAGCGACAGGCCTGGTGTGTCCTGCTCGGCAGACACGGTGAACGGGAGTGGGCTGCCGTATCGGGAAAACGATGGTCACGGCGGAGCGTGTTGCGCACGTCGCAATTTGGCGTGTTTGTGGCGATCCTTTCGGATGACGTGACGGGGTCTCTTTTACTTACAGGGATAGAAGCGATGCTCCACGGTGATGCACACGTTGCGGGTGGAGGTTTCTCTTGCTGTTATTTTGTGAATGTTTATTTTTTGCTTGAACACCACAGAGGGGCGGTGTCTGCGGACAGCAGAGCATTGCGAGGAGGGGCACCGCACGATTTTTAGCTTGACGAGGCGGCTTTTATGACTTTACGGTGTTTATTTCTAGGATTGAGAGACGATCTTTTGTTGGAATGTATTGTGGGAGACCATACGCGTGTTTTTTTTTTTTTTCCAATCCCTTGACATTTGGTGTCTGCCGCGAAATGGTTGTTGATGGCCTTTTTATGGCGGTGAGATGCATGTTTATGTATTTAATTGGCGAGTGGGTGAATTGAGTTGCGTTCTGCCATGCGGCTTGTTGGTGACGGCACGTAGCCGCAGGGAGACGTTATGGGCGCCTCCGACGCGAGGTGCGATTGAGCAGTCATCTCCTCCGCTCGCCGGTACACGCTGTTGAGGCGGCGTGATGATAATGAATCGGCCTCTCAGAAAAGCAACAAGAGGACGTTTGCTGTTCCTGCTGCGGTTCACGAGTGGACTATACAATTCATGGGCGGGGTTGCCCTGCGTGCCGTATTTCTTTGAATTTCCATGAGCTTTGCACGTGGCCATCTACACGCACATGCACGCAATCTCCCTGTTTGCCCTCCTGTGGGCGGGAGACCGGGATGCAGAGGGAAAGTGTGGCCTGTGCCAGCATGTGACAAAGACTTTCTTTGGAGGGGTTGCGACTGTGATGTCCGTCCTGGCAGGCAGGAATGGGATGAGAGGAGAGCGGAGGGGCGAGTAACAACGATCGTGTGCGGAGCAATGCGCAGTGACTAGGGCGGAGCGGTATTTATGTTGAGTTTTCAAAAAATTTGTCTTTTTCTTTTGTGGCAATGGAAAGGAACTCTGGTGGTGTGTTGTGGATTATTTGCACATGATTCAGCGCGGCAACACCATTTGCGGATAAAATGGATGGCATCTGCGTGCGGCTTGCTTTGTGAGCGCGAGATGGTCGGGGAGGTGTTCAACGCCCCGAGAGGCCAGGGGCAAAGAGGCCTGCACTGCTGCAAGCAGAGGGCTGCACGCTCCTGTTGGTGGCGTTGCTGTGGAGCCCTGAATGGCCTGCAGGGAATTTGTTTTCGCCGTGAATTGCCGTGTTGTTGCTGTTGCTGTTTTCTGTGTGCGATGGTCCTTTGTGCCGTCCCTTACGGATTGTCTTGTGACTCGCTCTCTGCGTGGGTGCTCTGCTCTGCTTCCCGCTGACGTGTCTGATGTATTACCGCTGTTGCTTCTGTACTCTCCAATTCTTGAACACAAACACGCTGGGAAAGAAAGCAACCGAAAGCGAATTGCTAATGTGAAATTCGAAGGCACTGAAAGGACCAACAACACACACACCGCCCACACACACATATTTGCATGCACTCACGTGTTGCTGCAGTGAAGGCACCCCGCACACACAACCATCGCCGCGTGACCGGATCCAGCGGAAGGAGGAGGGAGGGAAGAGAGAGTGAGCCGCAGAGGCCCAACATGTCCCGGCATGTGTTTGCTTCTGCGGTGCTGCTTCTCCTCGTCGTGATTATGTGCTGCGGTGGAGCTGTAGCCGCTGGGGGCAGTAAAACAAGGAATACCATTGATCTGTTTAAGGGGACGAAGCCGATATCATTTGCTAATTGGAAGGAGGTTAACGGAGACGGCAGGGAAATCACCTTGCTCCGTGTTTCTGGCCTCGTTAAAGTGGGTGATGATGTATTTGCCGTTGCTGAGGCGCAGTGCGGGGAAAGGAACGGAGCCAGCAGCTGGCCTGGGATTGTGTCAAAGCACCTGAATATAAGTGATGACCCATTGGATATTTCTACGTCGGATACAAGTTTGTTTTGCATGCAACTTGGGGACACCGCTGCGAATAATTTTGGGACAACGGAATTGTTGCGACCAACGACAGTTGTAATTGAGGACAGTGTCTATATGCTGGTGGGAAAATACAGTCGTACAAAGCTGCAGGTTGAAGGTACGAATGAGCGGGGTCTTTTACTCGTGAAGGGAACTGTCTCTGATGAGGGTGGAAAGAAGAAAATCCGATGGAATGAGACCCATTTGGTGAACCCTCAAGCCATAGGGTATTCTGGTTCCTTGACCGAGTTAATTGGCGGTGGAGGATCGGGCGCTATTTTTCGTGACGGCACGCTTGTGTTTCCCATGCAGGCCAAAGGCAAGGATGAAGAGCGCGTTTTACTGTCTATGAGTTTTACCCCGTCAAAGAACAAATGGGAATTTTCATCCGAAGCGACTGGTAAGGCTGCAGGGATCCATCCATTGTGGAGTGGGGAGAAAACAGACCCTTCATGATGGCCCATTGTGCTGGAGGCTACTATGACGTTTACAGGTCCACTGAGGATGGGTACAATTGGAATCCAGATGGTGAGCCAATTACCCGCGTGTGGGGCAACTCACGTGATCGAAAGGGGCACGGTGTCCAGAGTGGATCCACCACCGCAACCATTGAGGGAAAGAAGGTGATGCTCGTGGCCACGCCGGTATATGCCGCAAAGGAAAATGGAATTGAAGGGGGTCAGCTTCATCTTTTGGTGACTGACAATGCACGTGTGTATGATGTTGGGCCGATATCCCGTGAAAATGATGACGCTGCCGCCACCTCAACGTGGTGCCAGGGTCTAGTACTCTTTGCTAGAGAGGAAGCTAAGCGCCTGCTGCCCATCCGCTGCCCGCGGAGAGGCAGGAGGCGCCGCACAAACGGGTCGGAAGGGCACCAGATGGAGCCATTTACATGGCTGCCCGCGGAGCGGTATTTCTATCCGCTGCTGAATTCCGTCGGCGCTTATCAGCGCTATACATACCGTTTGCGTGCCGTATGTGACGCGCAACGACAAAAGCTACTGCTAAGCGGAGACATTGAGCAGAACCCAGGCCCCATAGCAGTACTCCAGATGAACGTTTCTTGCCTCACGCCGTCAAAACTCGCAACATTAATGGCGCAAGGAGCAGACATAATAGCCATTCAGGAGACTTGGAAGTCGTCAGAGCAGATCGCCAGCATGCACACTGGAGATTATGTGCTCTATGCACAGTCGCGCATCGGCAAGGGAGGCGGTGTGGCGGTGCTGGTGCGGAAAAATCTCCGCTCCAAGCGTATACCTCTCACCATCCCCCAGCACGACACCAGCCTTGAAGTGGTGGTGGTCCAGGTTGCTCTGGACCAGAACCGTGATCTTATTGTAGCGAGTGCCTATATGAGACCACCACCGCAAGTAACGCAATCCTTCAGGCGGTTAGTAAACTGCCTTCCAGCCTCGTCGCCGCTCCTGCTGTGCGGGGATTTCAACATGCATCACCCACAGTGGGAGCCATTCTTGGAGACTTCTCCAAGCGAGGTTGCTGCAGAATTTTTAGAACTGTGCACGGATGCGGGACTCACCTTGGTTAACACCCCTGGTGAGATCACGTATGCCCGTGGCACAAGAGAACGATCCTGTATCGATCTGACATGGTCAAAGCATTTGACTGTGTCGGATTGGTCAGCTTCCGTGTCGCCGCTTAGTGATCATTATGTGCTGACATTTACGCTGCATCAGGCATTTAAGGATACCATACCTTCGGCACCCCCTTCGGCACCTAAGTTTTTCTACAGTTGGAGGAAGTGCAAGTGGGATTTATTCATCAAGGACTTCGACGCACAACTTC
>NW_001849574.1:0-4988 GCF_000209065.1 Trypanosoma cruzi | reverse complement strand
TGGACAATACACGGAGCAAGGAATCGCACCTTTATGGCACACGGATCTGCTGACATGTTTTACTACCCAGCTCACCAACAAGTGGCGTAGTACCCTTCGTCAAGACACTCATCGCTACTTGCTTTGCGGCACAAGGCCATCAGATCTCAGCGGTAAGGACCTGATCACTCAGGAAGTTCTACACCGTCAGGAACTGGTTCACCTCGCAAGGGCAAGGTGCGGGGAATCTGAGCTCTGGGGCCGACTATACTGGGCCGTGAGAGATTGCACGAACCAATGCCGATTCTGCAACATCTCACCGGAACAGTCTGCATATATGCGCTCTAACAACGATCCAACTGCACCGGGGACGGACACTGTTCCCCCGTCGGCGAGGGAGGAAGACGTCTCTCCAGTAAGGAGACGGACCCTCACACGCCGTCGGAAGGAGAAATGTCCGCACTGTGATTCCACATTGACGGGATTCTCGGGTCTCGTCAGTCACTGTCGGTCATTTCATCCGGAACATCCTCCACCGCTTCCCGAGCTCAAATGTGATTTCTGTGACATGGTTTTCCCCACACGGAGAAGCACCGCACAGCACAGAAGTCGCTGCGCACACAACCCAGACGCCACACGGCATCGGAACAGCAGTGCCAGGAGGCGATCTCTGCTGCCGCAGGATCAGCCAGCTTCCACAAGCACGCCAATCGGCCCGCAGGAAACCTTGCACCATCTGCTTCTAGAATGTCCAGGCACCTTGGCTGTGCGCCAACGGCTGGGCATTGAACAGGACCTTCGCCTCGGAAAGTTCTCTCAATGGCAGTTGCTTCATAGCAGGAAACTTTTGTCGTTGCTCGACCACCTCTTCGGCACTCAGATGGCACTGTATAGCTAGACGCGCTGGTAAGAGTAGAAAAAAAAAAAAAAAAAAAAAAAAAAAATGTTGGGCCGATATCCCGTGAAAATGATGACGCTGCCGCCACCTCAACGTGGTGCCAGGGTCTAGTACTCTTTGCTAGAGAGGAAGCTAAGCGCCTGCTGCCCATCCGCTGCCCGCGGAGAGGCAGGAGGCGCCGCACAAACGGGTCGGAAGGGCACCAGATGGAGCCATTTACATGGCTGCCCGCGGAGCGGTATTTCTATCCGCTGCTGAATTCCGTCGGCGCTTATCAGCGCTATACATACCGTTTGCGTGCCGTATGTGACGCGCAACGACAAAAGCTACTGCTAAGCGGAGACATTGAGCAGAACCCAGGCCCCATAGCAGCACTCCAGATGAACGTTTCTTGCCTCACGCCGTCAAAACTCGCAACATTAATGGCGCAAGGAGCAGACATAATAGCCATTCAGGAGACTTGGAAGTCGTCAGAGCAGATCGCCAGCATGCACACTGGAGATTATGTGCTCTATGCACAGTCGCGCATCGGCAAGGGAGGCGGTGTGGCGGTGCTGGTGCGGAAAACTCTCCGCTCCAAGCGTATACCTCTCGCCATCCCCCAGCATGACACCAGCCTTGAAGTGGTGGTGGTCCAGGCTGCTCTGGACCAGAATCGTGATCTTATTGTAGCGAGTGCCTATATGAGACCACCACCGCAAGTAACGCAATCCTTCAGGCGGTTAGTAAACTGCCTTCCAGCCTCGTCGCCGCTCCTGCTGTGTGGGGATTTCAACATGCATCACCCACAGTGGGAGCCATTCTTGGAGACTTCTCCAAGCGAGGTTGCTGCAGAATTTTTAGAACTGTGCACGGATGCGGGACTCACCTTGGTTAACACCCCTGGTGAGATCACGTATGCCCGTGGCACAAGAGAACGATCCTGTATCGATCTGACATGGTCAAAGCATTTGACTGTGTCGGATTGGTCAGCTTCCGTGTCGCCGCTTAGTGATCATTATATGCTGACATTTACGCTGCATCAGGCATTTAAGGATACCACACCTTCGGCACCCCCTTCGGCACCTAAGTTTTTCTACAGTTGGGGGAAGTGCAAGTGGGATTTATTCGTCAGGACCTCGACGCACAACTTCCGGCATACGACTATAAAAAGCAGTCCACCGGCACTGAGGCTTTCACGAGAGCGCTTATAACTTCGTATCGACGACATTGCCCCCGCGGCATGCACAAGGACGGTCCCAGGCTTTGGGACGACACTCTCATGGAGGCAGAGCGGATGGCTACCGACAGCAAGGCCCGCTATCTACAGTTACCGACGCCCGACCGTGAGGCAGAAATGCAACGGACAAGGAGTCACTTCTTCCTCCTACTCCGAGAGCGCTTGCGCAACACGTATCTACGCCGCATCAGCAAGTTAAATCCAGGCGAGCCACTCGCATGGAAATACATTTCCGGACGAAAAAAGGCATCACTTCCATCTCCCACATCAATGTTATTAGGAGATGGTCAACACACTTACAAAACAGCAAGGAGAGCAGCGAATGCTCTCAATCGCATCTTTCTTCCATTTCACCCCTCTCACAAGGCAGTTAGGTTTTCCAAAGGCATCAACAGACAGAGTGCATCCTTGAACATTAATGCTTCTTTTCTTTTTGGGCAGCAGAACAACAGCGAGTCTGCTGCCTCATTTACTTCATTTTCTTCTACTTCTTCTAGCTCCGAGCCGCAGAACAACAACGAGTCTGCCGCTACTTCTAGCTTAGTTTCTTCCACCTCTCTTATCTAGTTCTGAGCCACAGGATAAAAACGAAGCTGCCACCACATCTGGTTTAGTTGCTCATCTTCACTCCCCTCTTGATGCACCCTTTAATCGTACGGAACTGCTTGCTGCGCTACGTAATACGCCGTATGGCAAGGCCCCCGGACCGGATGAAGTCTACAGTGAGGCACTGCGACATATTTCGTCAAAGGGCCTCCGATTCCTTCTTCGTTGCATTAACCACAGTTGGACGACCGGTACGATTCCGGTTGAGTGGAGACGCGCTACCATCGTTCCACTCTTAAAACCCGGTAAGTCGCCGGAACTGCTTGAGTCATATCGACCCATCAGCCTTACCTCCATTGTGAGTAAGGTTGCTGAGAAAATGGTACTGAAGAGATTGCTATGGGTGTGGACGCCGCACCCCCACCAGTATGCATATCGTAGTATGCGTACTACGACGATGCAGCTGGCACACCTGATACACGAAGTGGAGCATAATAGAAATCACTATTTCCAAGTGAGCCTTCCCAAGAAGAGCGGTACTGGCAATCAACTCCACTACAGACCCCATCGGACCCTGCTGGTGCTGGTTGATTTCAGCAAGGCTTTTGACTCCATAGATCATCGAGTCCTCAGTCGCTTGCTGGCTAATATTCCGGGGGTGAATTGTAGAGGGTGGCTTAGAAACTTTCTATGTGGTCGCTACGCGAAGACACGAGTTGGCCACAGACACAGCGATCGGCGTCCCATGCTGCGAGGAGTTCCTCAGGGGTCCGTGCTGGGACCATATTTGTTCTCCCTTTACGTACACCCACTTCTCAATCTGCTGAACAGCTTTGCGGGTGTCACAGCAGACATGTATGCGGACGACCTCTCTATTATCGTTAAGGGGCAGTCCCGGGAAGACGCCATTCCCACTGCCAACATGGTTCTTCAAAAACTGCATGCGTGGAGTCAGGAAAATGGCCTGGCCATCAACCCGTCAAAGTGTGAAGCTGCTTGGTTCACACTTTCCACGCACACGGAGTCAGATTATGATCGTGAAGGAAGGTGGCCCCTGGTAGTGGCTGGATGTCAAATCCCAGTCATGACCATGGGGGCATCGCGAACTACGAAGCTTCTTGGCATGGATCTCGATCCACGACTGACGCTAAATGTGGCGGCCACCAAGCAATGCGCTGCCACTTCGCAACGGATATCGCAGCTACGCTGCATAGCGCACAAGGAGGCGGGACCATCTCCACATGACCTACGCACGTTCGTCATTGGATACGGTGCTTCCAAATTACGCTATGGCAGCGAGCTCATATGGGCAGTAGCGACGGATTCAGCGAAGAATGAGATGCAGAAGACGTACGCAACTCTAGCACGCATTGTCAGCGGAGTTCCGAGCACTGTCGACCCGGAATCCGCACTGCTGGAGGCTAATATGCCGCCGCTCCACGTCCTTTGCCTGCGCGCACGGCTCTCAATATTTGAGAACACACGCGCATGTCAGATGGACTGGATGCGGAGACCCCCGCCTGAGCCACCGCCTCGCGCCGGTTTCCGCATCTTGCCATTATCTCGGGACGAGCTATATGCCTTCGTAGACGCATACACAAAGGACTATGGCATCACCGAGAGCTCACCACGCGAAGAGCGGTTCTTTCGCAGCTCCATTCCTCCCTGGTTTGCGGCCTCCGCCCACCGGGTCACCATCGGTGTGGAACTTCCGATAGACCACTCAATAACTGACGAAGAAGAGCTGATACTGGAAAAGCGCAGAGTCAGCGAAGAGGCTCTGGCGCTGCACAGCCATCGTTCGTGGATACTTGCGACCGATGGCGGTGTCGACGTTCCCAAGTCAGCAGGGGTTGGAATACTGCTTTCATCCCTCAACTCATCGGAGATAATAGAAAAGGCCAGCATAAAATGCGGTGCACGCCCATGCAGCTACAGGACGGAATCCCGTGCGCTGCTTCTAGCCCTAGAGAAGCTGATGATTCCTCGTATCCGCCACAGGCGTAAAACCCTGCTTGTGGTTACGGACAGTCAGTCTCTTCTAGCGGCTCTAAACAAGGGCCCGCTCAGTCAGACAGACTGGACGGAGGACCAGATTTGGCAGCGTCTTTTGACACTGACGTGTGCTGGCTGGTCCGTGCACCTGCAGTTTTGTTACGGACATTGCGGAGTACATGCTAACGAGCTTGCAGATCAGTATGCGACGCAGACTATGGAAAGTGGACAATACACGGAGCAAGGAATCGCACCTTTATGGCATACGGATCTGCTGACATGTTTTACTACCCAGCTCACCAACAAGTGGCGTAGTACCATTCGACAAGACACTCACCGCTACTCGCTTTG
>NW_001849573.1:613682-651155 GCF_000209065.1 Trypanosoma cruzi | reverse complement strand
GCAGGAGGAGAAGACATCCACCACCATCTCCCCCAGCTCATTCCCGCAGCCCCAGGGAAATGGCCAAAACCCGCGGCCACCACACAACGCACACGGAGCAAGCGAGCCCTCATCCATCCATCACGCGGCACAAAATTTCCTGCCATCCCGCCATCAATGGGGCACGGAGCCCAACTCAGCGCAGTCACACGCGGTGCATCACACCCGCAGGAAAATAGACTCGGGGTGCGCTCCCTCTCTCCCTCCTCCTCATGGCCACGGAAGAAGCAGCAGCCACACGCAACTGCCAGCATGCACTACAAAAGGTGCATTCAAATCCACCGCAATGTGCATCTTGTGTGTGTGGTTGTGTGTGCCTGCAGCAACACAAAGAAAAGAAGTGGAAAAGAGGGAGCAGAGTATGCGGAGGGACGCACAAAAATGTACAGCGGAGACGCATAACGGAAACAACAACAAGAAGACCGCTCAATCTCATGACTGCACCGCAGCCCAAGCAGCGGCAATTCACACAATATTTATTGAAAACAAAAAAACGTCCCCTTCGTCTTATGTAAACCCCATCACACAAAATAATTATAAATGAAAAGAAATCGTCCATTACTGCTCCACACAATTTAAAATAATAAGAAGATCGCCTGGCTGCCGTGTGGCCACACCAAGCTGTCTGTATATTTTGCCCGCGAAAGAAAATTAAAAAGATGGTTGCGTGTGCTTCGACCGTCCGACCCTCCACGTGTGTCCGCACATCGTTTATATTTCATGGGGTCATCCGCGTGTTGCTGCTCCCCTCAGCCCTCCCATCGGCGTGTGAGTGCGGCCCGCAGAGCACAGTCACTCGTGTGTGGGGACTGAGAGAAGCACGCAGACATGACGGCAGTCGCATCACCCCATCGGGAGAGTGAGCGCAGCAAAAGAAAAAGAAATCATCGGAGGGGAGAGAAATGCTCACGAGGCCGACACCGAAGGGTGCGCCACCGCATGAAATAAACACGCAAAGAAAAACAAATCCTTAAAGAAAAACACGGCGGCAGGGTGTGGCTGTGTGTGTGGCGCTGCGGGTGTCTGCCAGCCCTGGCCGCAAAGAAAACAAAACAAGAGGGAAGAAATATGTGTGCTCCGCCCCACAGGCCCTCGTCGCACACCCACACGTCACGGCTCCCTCAGCGCGCCGTTCGTCGCGGCCCCTCCTCATGCGTGCAGCAGGCGAGGCGCACAGGGCCGTCGTCATGAGCGTGTCGGTGGGTGTGCGAGTGGAGCAGTTGGGCGGGAAACACACGGCACCCCTCACAGGAAGAGTGCAGAAGAAACAATTAAAGAGGGAAGAGTAGAAAAGAAAAAACGTCCATAGTGATTGCCCCCAAAAGCAAAAAAAAGGTAAGAAATGGGGATATAAAAACGCACAGCAAGGCAAACAGAGAGAAAAGCAAATAAAAGTTATTAAAGAAAATAAATTAATTACCGTGTGTGTCGGTACTGGGGAGGTCGCAAGTGTCCCACGCGGCAGCCAGTCACTCCTCACAGAGCCGCAAACACCCACAGTCCCAACAGAAGGAGCAGCGACGGCAGTCCGCTCTCACGCACAGTGCCGGCGTCGCTGTTATTCCCCTGCGACACATTTCCAAGACTGCTGCTGAGTGCCGCAGCATTTACTTCCTTTTCCTGTGCATGGATTCCCTCTTTCTGCACATCCGTTCCTCCTCTTGTCTCCCCATCCTCACCAGAGTGCGCTCCCACCTCAGGTGTCACTGCAGTTCCTTCTGGCGCCATGATTTCAGCGGTAGGGGCATTTGTATCTGCTGTGGCGGAAGTGCCCACTGACGGTTGTTGTGTTCCATCTCCCTGCACCGTGTCTCCAGTTTCGGCATCCACCGTTTGAACTTCCTCGGACGAAGAATCAACATCCACATTTGGATTTCCTTCGGGAAATTTTCCCGACACTGACTGGTTTTCGGACTCTTTGGCTGCTGGGGAATTCGTGACACTGGACACCGCTGACGTGGATAAAACGCTACTCCTCGCATTTTCACTTGTCCTCAACGAGCCCTGTTCAGTCCGCTGTTGCCCGCCAAGACTAGACGGAGTTTCGGTTTCCAGCGTAACTTGTTTACTTACCACTGGTTGAGTACCCTCCTTCACTGTTTTTGTACCTCTTGCTTTTGGAATAGAAGGTTTTGTGTTAAGCGCATTAATCTCATCGTCATCCAACGGGCGGTTGTACAGCAGGACGTTCGTCACAGTCACAGAGACGTCTTGGACCTCTGAATCGGCTTTTGCACCTCCATCCCCTCCAATGTGGAAGTGGGAGATCCTTTTATCTTTCGCACTTTTCAAATCACATTGTGCATCCTCACCCACACGCTGACCATCAACGTACGAGGAGCCTTGGGTGCCGTTCCGTAACAAAATCACCACGTGGTGCGTTGCCTCCTTCTCCCAAGTGCTGCTGAGCTCCTTACGGTTTTCGCCACCGCACAGCAATTTCCACTTCCCTCCGCCGTTGTACGACAGTCCCAGGAGTACTGTATTATTATCATCAATCATCTTCATTCCCATCAAAGAAATGGGAGAACCCTCCTTCGGCTCACCGTCAATGGACACCGTCGCCACAAGAGTGAAGTTGTAGTTCGCAAAGTGGTACAGTTGATTCTCCCCCTGCTTGCCAACAGGCCACTCCGCCCACGCTCCCCGGAACTTCACACTGCCTTCATGCAATGTTGCCTTATTACCCCCATCATTATTCTTCACTGTGGCGTTCACCCCGAGGTACTCGTCCCTCCATGTTTCATTAGAGAAGTTGCCGGACAAAAAGCCAACCAGCCCGTCCGTAGGCATGGAAGCGCTGCAGTCACTTTCAGTTGAACGTTCCTCCTCCGCACTTGAGGTGCACAGCTTGGAGACAGTTTCGTCCACTTTCTTCCACGTCGCCAGCACAACCTTCACACGCTGCAGCTGCTCAGTCAGAAGCACAGACCAAAGACTGTGTGATGGTTTCCCATCGTCTTTCTTCTTCTCGTACAGTGCAATCAACTTCTCCTCCTTCTTATTATCTCCACTTCCAGCACTTTTGTACAACAGGGAGCTGGCGGCAGCGTCATCACCGGATACCGGTCCAATATCAACAATGTGCGTATTGTCCGTCAGCCAAAGATGGAGTTTTCCCTTTCGATTGCCTCCTGTATCAGCCTCCTTGGAATACACCGGCAGAGTGACGAGCATCACATTTCTCTTATCATCAACACCGCCAATCGTCGCTGTGATGAACCCGCTTCTAACGCCATTCGCTTCTTGGCCATGTTTGTTGCCCCACACGCGCGAGAGTGTCCCGAGCGCCTCCGTCCACGACTCCCCCTTGTCACCGGACTCGTACACCCTGCGGCGGCCATCATCACACGCAGTCATCATCATGAGTTTTTTGTCCTTCTCTCCCCACTCCACGACGGAGGGATCACTGCAGCCACCGTCAGACATCCCCTTCGACAGCTTCCAACCCTCATTGGCCGAAAAGTATATGAGCAACGAAACGGCTTTCTTCTTTCCCTCCTTTACACTCTTCATGCCTTCCACTGGGAACACAAGTTTATCGCCCTTCATCTCAAATCCCGATCCACCACTTCCAATCAGTCCTTCCAAGGATTGAAGTTCTTTGCCAAAAGCTGCCCGTGACAAATCCGTAGTCTCTTTCCAGTCAATTTGTTTGTTTGTTTCATCACCTACTTTCCCTTTCACCAGCAAAAGTCCAGAATCATCTGCTCCACCCTCCACAGAAACACCGGCTGCGGGTTTCCCGCTGTATTTTCCAACAAGCATGTAAATGTCTTTTCCATTCACAACTGTTGTTGGTCGGCTCACATCCACTTTCTTCTTCTCGCCTTTGGAAACGTCCTTCTCCAAAACTTTTGTCCCCTTTTTGGCATCCTTAGGAAATTCCTCCTTTGATTCTTTACCCTTATCCATCGTGAGTAGTTGGGATGCAATGCCAATAAAAGTGTGATCCTCAGCATCCTCTTTCCCGCACGTTGCCTCGGCAACGGCAAACACGTCACTCCCCACTTTCAAAAGGCCGGGAACACCCAACGATTCCACAGTTACACCATCCTCATCCTTGACGACTTTCCATTTAAACTTTGGAGCAGATGACTGCTCCTCAGCTTCCGCAGCTCCTCCAGCGGTGCAGCACATCATCACGACGAGGAGGAGCACCGCAGAGTAGAAGAGATGCCGCGACATGTCGGGCATCCGCGGCTCACTCTCTCTTCCTTCCCTCCTCCTCCCGCTGGATCCGGTCACGCGGCGACGGTTGTGTGTGCGGGGTGCCATCACTGCAGCAACACGTGAGAGCATATAAATATGTGTGTGTGTGGGCGGTGTGTGTGCTGTTGGTCCTTTCAGAGCCTTCGAATTTGACAGGAGCGATTAGCGCTTGTTTGCTTTCTTTTGTTTGTGTGAAAGAGAAGAAAAGAGGAAAAAGGAGTGAAACAGTGAGCACCGCCGCCCATCCACAGTGAGTGGCACCATCATCCCCACCGCAGTCACTTCCAACTACAACAACAATAGCGCCTGCACACAAACACACGGAATGAGAAGGAAGAACAGTGCACCGGGAACACACCGCAACCGCCACCAGCAGTAAAAGTCACAGCGGGTGCCTCTGCCACGCGTCAGCACACACGGAGCAACGCCCACACGCACTGCCGCCAGTCGTTTTACTGTTGTCTCCCCGCACCATCCATCGCACATCGTCCCGCACAGCCGGAGAATCCCCCGTCGCTGTATGAACAGCGGGAGAAACACGTCGGCACGTGCAGCTGCCAGGAGTGAATCCATACGCATATCTCCCAGGCACCCTTAATGCCACATCACATCAGTCAACTGCTACACGTCGCCAACACCACAACCGCAGCAAGTCCAAGGGACGCACGGCGAGCTCACACCCTCCATCCCCGCAAGAGCCGCCACAGCCAAATTGTGTGAAAAATGGCATGTGAATTTGTGTGTGTGTTTGGCAGCCCCTATACATGCAGAGCAGATGTGCGGCACAAGAGAGTCTGAAGAAAGCAACGGCAGAGAGAGGCAGATAGCACACACGCAAATTAATCATATCATCACACACACACACACACGCAGCCGCGGAATGGGTGCACTCAACCACAAAATCAAAAAGGAAAACAAAACAAAAAGCCGAAGCGTGGGACGACCAGCGCACACACACTCTCATTACTCCCGTAAAGCAAAACACACACAGAGGGAGAGAGAGAGAGGTCGCCCACTCAATGCAATAAAAACAAAACAGAAACAGTTACGGTGCTCCGCCCATGCAGCCGGGCAGGACGGCAGCGGTGCGTGTCGTGCAGAAGAGAGCACCAACGGGCCTGCATGGGTGTGCATGCATATATACAATGGGCACATTATTGTGTGTGCCTCGTGGGGTGAGGTGGGGGCGAGGGTCCATGCAAGGGAACACACACACACAGAGAGAGAAGGAAGAGTGTGTGTGCGGGCGGTGCATGGCTCTCTCACACTCACTCTCACGCGGCCACCACCGCAGCAGCAGCCGCACACGCAACAAGAAGAAGCAGAAGAGGGGAGGTGGTGTGGGAGGCTGCGGTGCTGCTGTCACTGTCGCCAGTCGTCGTCGTGTTATTTCTCTTGGTGATGGTGACATTTTCTGTTGAGGTTTCTTCTCCTGCCTGAAGTTCCGTTTCTGTTGGTGATGGTTCTGCGGATGATGCTCGTGGGGTTGTTTGTGTTACTGGTGGGTTGCTGGTAGTAGAAGATAGGCTTTTAGTGGCTTTCAGACCGACGTCTCCCTTCTTTTTCTCCTTTTCAACTGCATCCCCACTATCATCTGGACTTTCTGCGGCTTCTTCTGAAGTAGAGGAGCCCTGTTTTGCTTTGGATTCTGATCTCTCCTTTGGCTGCTCGTTGGGCAATGCGGTTCCAAGAGACATTGTTTCCGACCGTAGACCCTTTTCTGAAGGTTGCGTGCTCTGAACAAATGGGGCATCGAGGGCAGAGGATGATGAAATGCCAGCCGTAGAAAGAGGAGAAACTGAAGAGTCACCTCGAGAACTGTCACTGTGTCGAGTTCCATCAGATTCTGGTGATTGTGGCGGTCTTATTGCTTGGCCCGCCTGTCCTGCATGTTCTGCTGGATCTTCACTGGTCAACATTTTGTCTGCTGGTGTTGGAGATGGGTTCCTTTCGTTTTCTTTTGGGCCATCGCGTTCCTGCGTTCCTTCTGAATGATCTTTTGGTTGCTCTTCTCCATCACTTCATGTTTCTTCATCTTACGCTTTCTTTGCTTCTACTTTTTCTTCTTTTCCTGCCGCTCCACCATTATCTCTTAGTGATTGTTTGACAGATTCTTTTTGAGGGCTGACCTTCGTTATGTCTTGCGCATCTGACGGTTCTTCTGAGGTGTTCAACACTCCACCGACTGGAATTCGTACATCCGGTTCTACTTCACGTCCACCCTTAGATACAGACTGTGAAACCCTCGATGGTTCACCTTGTAGCTCAGTGACATCATCACCCTCCGCCTCCACCGCAGCAACGCACCACAGCACGCAGAGGGCACACACCAGCAGCACACGGCCAGTCATCATCGCCATCACTCCTGTCACTTGCGTGTAGCCTTCAGCACAAACTAACTACACGTCAACGCAGAGTGAAAGCAAAAGGAGAGAGACAAGTCACACACAGTCACCACACAGTCACAAATGGCAATGCACGCACCATGAGGCAGTTGGAATCAGTAAGAAGGAAAAAAAAACACACAGCCCTGCAAACCAGAAGTTAAAAATGCAGTAAAAAAAGAACAACAACAGATTTGAGAGTCCGGTATGACTCCCAAAAAGTAAAAAAAAGAAGAATCAGGCACAAATTTTATTGTATTTGCCAAGAAGCAAAATGTAAAAGACCACTGGTTTGTGTATACGTAATGCATGGACTGAATAAAGCAAAAAAAAAATATCGTGCTTTTCCGTGAGCCCACACAACATCCCTCACATTTCATGCGGCTCCCAGCCTGTCTCTCCAATCCTCCTCTCGTGCAGTCCGTGGGACGCACAGCAATGACGCCGGCACCGCGTGTGGGCAACAAAAAAGCAAACAAGAGAAACAAATAATACATGACAAAGTACAGCAAACGAGCATTGGGGGAAAACACAGGGATGCTGATTATTCCAATAGGGCAAAGGCAGCAAAAATAAACAAATAAAAGAAAATAAAAAAGCTTAAATTATTGACAAAACTCAGTGGGTAATGCTGGCAAGCTGCACAGTTATTGTTCCACGAAAGGCCGCAATTCCACCCTCCCTCACACCTCAGCAGAGTGCCACAGTACCTGGCAGCCCCAGAATCAGAAGCAACTACACCTGAGACACACACCCATGCACGGTGCTGTCACCAATTTCAGCCATGGTCAACAAATCCGTGAAATGCCCGTGCTCACAAAAAACATTGCTCACAAGTGATGCTGCGTCGTGCTCCGATGGGATCTCTAGTTTCCCAGACGTTGTGCGCAAATAATCCTGTGCGGCATCACCGCCACCCGACACGTTATCACTCGTTCAACAATTGCTAGGGCTGTGCTGGGCTCAGGCGTGGCTGTTGTACCATCCAAGGGCATTAGATCACTGTTGCTGAGTGAATCGGGGTCGCTGTCCGTGGTCACGGCAGTGCGGGCATACGTGTCCTATTAGTGCTCAACATGTTGTTAGTCGCTGGCAAGTGTGTTGGCGGTGGACGGTTTGTCGTCTCTCGCTGAGCATGCCTCTGGATCCGCTGCGCCGCCACTTTACTCCCCGGACAGCCGCGCTCCTTGTGGGGTTTCACCGCGCAGCTGCCGGCAGCTTCGTATGCACCTGCCGAGCGGAGTGCCCTGCCACTGAGCTTGGCCACAGACAGTTCCTAGTTCCCCGCCTGGCAGCAGCATCCCAATCGCCCACACGAGTTCCTGTCGCCACAGACTCCCTTCGGCGATGGAGTCGCTCCGCCTTGGCTCGCTGGCGGCGCACGATGCCGTCACCGAGGAGAGTTGCACCGTGCCGCTTTCACTGGTGGATCGAGTTCGCACTGTTGGCTTCAAATGCTCACCATGACACTGCGGTATCCCACGCAACGTGACAGCGGACGCTGACGCCGTCATGGCACGATCTCTCCCGCAGGACTGCGTCACTGCCTGGCACGTGGGCTTCCTCACTGCAGTCGGGTGACCGTACTGGAAGGATGCCCAGAAGAAAAGAAGGCGCGTACACCGCATGAGAGGCGCCTGTCGGTGCGGCAGGGACTCTATTCCTGATGCTGACCCGGACATCGTGCCCCGAGTGGCGGCACTGCGCACAGGCGCGACGCGATTCCCGCCCACTCCTCGACATGCCTGCGCGTGCCCTCCGTATCACAAATAACCCTCTGTGTTGGTGGTGCCGTCCCTCCCTCACTGCGGTGACCGGCCCGCCGCTGCCTCCGCCAGAACCTCTTCCCGACGTGAGCGCCGCCACTCCTTGCCGACCGGCGAGCGGCGGATTGAGGTTCTTCTGCCCAACCTGCCGCATAGTCTGCGCTCGTCCGTCCACAGTATGAGGGCACATGCCCGACGTGCTCGGCCTGGCGTTCCGATAGTTTGAGAAGGCCTCGGATGCGGATGCCACAATGGCGCCAGCGTCTTCTTAACAGGCGCCTCGCGCACAGGTCGCCACAGAAAGTGCCAAGCACGCCAGCAGGCAAGACACGCAGGAAGCACAACCGCGGACACTCGAGACGGACCACGAGAGAATTCGCTTCATCCACTGCAGAAATGCCCCGTCGTTGGTAATATGGACTGCGAGTGTTTGGGGGTGTCCCAGCCCGCACGACGGCACGTTTCGGACGGAATGCTTGCCACTTTTGTACGGACGGCCCTTGCGCTACTCACTCGTCATTGTAACAGCATACAGCAAAAACAGGATAACAGGTTGCTTTGCGATGAATATTGGCTGCAATTCCCGTGGACCAACAATTTACGTGGTGTGCGGGGATCATTCTTTTTTTAATTGCCACTTTGCTTTTGTGCTGCTGTGCGCGCTGCACCTCCTCTTGTGTGTGTGCGTACCCTCCGTGAGGGGTGCCGACACGACGGACCGCTCTCGCCGTATGTGCATGCGGTGGAGCCTTGTGTGCCGCTCCTGTTTGCTTCTCCCTCCTGCATCTGTGTGTTGTTGTTGCGACAGGGCTGTGCGTGTGTGTGCCTGTTGCCGTGGATTGGAATGTGTGTGTGCGTGGTGTGCCCTCTGTGTGTGTGTCTGCCGCACCTCTCGTCTCCCCTGTTGCTCTCCATGCCCCTCACTGTGCAGATCAGCTCCACACCACTGAACGACCACACTCACGATGATGACGACGTGCCGTCTGCTGTGCGCCCTGTTGGTGCTTGCCCTGTGCTGCTGCCCGTCCGTGTGTGCGTCAGACACGGAGACGATTCAAGAGTTAAATAAGGCTGAAGAAGGCCCCGGTCCAGGGGAAATTAAGACAGTGAAACCAGTTGGGGAGGTGGGTCACCCACGGCCGTCAAGTGAGCGGTCCGATACGGAGGATGGAATATCTGGTGGAAAGGGTCCGGGTTTGACAGCTCCACGACCGAAACTAAGTAACGCGATCGATAAGGTGCGCGAGAAAGGTACGGACAGTGATACAGGACTAAAAAGTCTCAGCGATATTTCCGCAGAAAAAACACATGAAGAAACCGAAGGTCGTACCAAGACGACGACTACAAAAAAGTCACCGGAGGATGACAAGAAGTCTAAGCCTGAAGCCAATGCAAATGCCACCAGTCCAATACCCTCTGAACCAGTGATTAAGCCGTCTGACGCTTCTGCTCACACAACCACGACCACTACAACACAGGCACCAATTACTACGACTACAGAGGCGCCAACCACGACGACCACCCGCGCACCGTCGCGTCTTCGAGAAATGGACGGCAGCCTCAGCAGTTCTGCGTGGTTGTGTGCCCCGCTGCAGCTCGCCGTATCCGCGCTGGTGTACACCACTGTTGGCTGAAGAATTGTGTGCGGGCTGTGCGTGCCAGCACTCAACCACGAGTATTTGTGCGCTTCTACTGTGGTCCGATGTAATAAATAAGAGAAAGTAATTATGATGATTGTGTTTTGCCTCATTTGTTTACACTGCCCTGCTGTGTGCTCCGCGTTGTTCCTTGTATTCGTCACGTTGAATGCATCCCGGACACACTCACATGCACGACAGGCATACATCTGTTTGCGTAGATGTATTTTTGTGCTTGTGCATGCGCACTGGAGCCATTTGGGTGAAATTTTTGTTCTGTATGTTTTTACTTTTTTTCTTATTGCTAATTTTTTACTTTGGTTTTGTTTTTAATTGCTTTTGTGTTTCTTTTTGTTATTAAATTATTACGGGGCGTTGTGCGTTTTCTGACTTTTATTGGTTTAATGTTTCTCATGAAATGCGTGCTGCTGCTGCTGCTGTTGTTGTTGTCACTGTGCCGTGTCTTTTCTTTTTGCTTTCACTCTGCGTTGACGTGTAGTTAGTTTGTGCTGAAGGCTACACGCAAGTGACAGGAGTGATGGCGATGATGACTGGCCGTGTGCTGCTGGTGTGTGCCCTCTGCGTGCTGTGGTGCGTTGCTGCGGTGGAGGCGGAGGGTGATGATGTCACTGAGCTACAAGGTGAACCATCGAGGGTTTCACAGTCTGTATCTAAGGGTGGACGTGAAGTAGAACCGGATGTACGAATTCCAGTCGGTGGAGTGTTGAACACCTCAGAAGAACCGTCAGATGCGCAAGACATAACGAAGGTCAGCCCTCAAAAAGAATCTGTCAAACAATCACTAAGAGATAATGGTGGAGCGGCAGGAAAAGAAGAAAAAGTAGAAGCAAAGAAAGCGTAAGATGAAGAAACATGAAGTGATGGAGAAGAGCAACCAAAAGATCATTCAGAAGGAACGCAGGAACGCGATGGCCCAAAAGAAAACGAAAGGAACCCATCTCCAACACCAGCAGACAAAATGTTGACCAGTGAAGATCCAGCAGAACATGCAGGACAGGCGGGCCAAGCAATAAGACCGCCACAATCACCAGAATCTGATGGAACTCGACCCAGTGACAGTTCTCGAGGTGACTCTTCAGTTTCTCCTCTTTCTACGGCTGGCATTTCATCATCCTCTGCCCTCGATGCCCCATTTGTTCAGAGCACGCAACCTTCAGAAAAGGGTCTACGGTCGGAAACAATGTCTCTTGGAACCGCATTGCCCAACGAGCAGCCAAAGGAGAGATCAGAATCCAAAGCAAAACAGGGCTCCTCTACTTCAGAAGAAGCCGCAGAAAGTCCAGATGATAGTGGGGATGCAGTTGAAAAGGAGAAAAAGAAGGGAGACGTCGGTCTGAAAGCCACTAAAAGCCTATCTTCTACTACCAGCAACCCACCAGTAACACAAACAACCCCACGAGCATCATCCGCAGAACCATCACCCACAACAACGGAACTTCAGGCAGGAGAAGAAACCTCAACAGAAAATGTCACCATCACCAAGAGAAATAACACGACGACGACTGGCGACAGTGACGGCAGCACCGCGGTCTCCCACACCACCTCCCCTCTTTTGCTTCTTCTTCTTGTTTTTGCGTGTGCGGCTGCTGCTGCGGTGGCCGCGTGAGAGTGAGGGAGAGAGAGCCGTGCACCGCCCGCACACACACGCGTCCTTCTCTCTCTGTGTGTGTGTCCCCTTGCATGGACTCTCGCCCTCACCTCACCCCACGAGGCACACACATAATGTGTCCATTGTATATGTGCATGCACACCCATGCAGGCCGTTGGTGCTCTCTTTTGCACCACATGCACCGCTGCCGTCCTGCCTGGCTGCATGGGCGGAGCACCGTAACTGTTTCTGTTTTGTTTTTATTGCATTGAGTGGGCGACCTCTCTCTCTCTCCCTCTGTGTGTGTTTTGCTTTACGGGAGTAATGAGTGTGTGTGCGCTGGTCGTCCCACGCTTCGGCTTTTTGTTTTGTTTTTCATTGTCTTGTGGTTGAGAGCACCCATTCCGCGGCTGCGTGTGTGTGTGTGATGATATGAGTAATTTGCGTGTGTGCTATCTGCCTCTTTCTACCGTTGCTTTCTTCAGACTCTCTTGTGCCGCACAGCTGCTCTGTAAGTATATCCACTGACAAACACACATGCACACACACGCCATTACGCATACTCTGTAGAGCGGCGTGATTGCTGAGAACGCACGCAGAGGATTCTGGTTGCGAAGTCCCTTGCGAGGGAGGGGAGGACGGGAGCCTGCGATTTACTTTTTGACACGTTGCAGGCGTGCAGTCGATTGGGTGGTGTGGCTTAAGGTGCCTGGGACAAGTGTGGATTGCTTCTCGTCCAGCTGCTGCACGTGCCAATGTGTACCTCATATGCTGTGTATACTTTGGTCAGGGATTCTTCGCCTGTGTGGGTGATTTGCGCTGGCGGATGCGCTGGAAGGGTGAACAGTAAAATGACTGGCGGGAGCGCGTGGGCTTTGCGAAGGACGGTTGTTGTCTTTTGCATTCTCCCGGTTGTTTTGTTTGTGTTGGCGTTGCTCGGTGTGTGCTGACGCGTGAATAATGACATACCCGCCGTGGCTCCTGCTGCTGTTGGCGGCAGTCGCTGTGTGTTCCCGGTGCACTGTTCTCCCGTCTTCTCGTTCCGTGTGTCTGTGTGCGTGAGTTGTTGTTATTGGGAGTGACTGCGGTGGAGATGATGGTGCCACCCACTGTGGAGTGGTGGCGGTGTTCACTGTTTAACCTCTTTTTTGTTGCCTGTTTTTCTTTATTTCTCTATTTCTCAATCACACATGAAGAAAGCAAACAAGCGCTAATCGCTACCGTGAAATTCGAAGGCACTGAAAGGACTAACAGCACACATACCGCCCACACACACATATTTATATGCTCTCACGTGTTGCTGCAGTGAAGGCACCCCGCACACACAACCGTCGCCGCGTGACCGGATCCAGCGGAAGGAGGAGGGAAGGAGGAGAGAGTGAGCCGCAGAGGCCCAACATGTCCCGGCGTGTGTTTACTTCCGTGCTTCTGCTTCTCTTCGTCGTGATGATGTGCTGCGGCACTGGAGCTGCAACCGCTGATGTGGGGGCGGCAGAAGCTAAGGGATTTTCACCGGAGAAACCGTTTCATTGGAGGGATGTGAAAAAAGATGGGGGAACAGTGAGTTCTTTACGTGCTCCAGTTCTTGTTGAGGTGAATGGCGGTGTGTTTGCCGTTGTTGAAGCGCAGTGCAAGAAGGGTGAAAAAAGATTTACTGGGATTGCCTCGAAGCTCCTGACGTTGACCGACGAAACATTAAAAGAGGATTTGGATGCAACTCAATTGAAGACACAATTACTGGTGGAATGCTCTTCCGACGATGTGAAACCCGGCTGCCGTGTGGCGGTTCAGGAATCTGGTTCTCCAAACGAGCAGATAGTAGATGTGGGCCGACCAACAACAGTTGTTGAGGGAAACGATATTTACATGCTTGTTGGAAAACACAGCCATGAAAATCTCGCTGAATGTAAGGCCACGAGCGAGAAGTTCAAATCGGGAATGTTGCTGGTGAAGGGTGAGGTCAGTGGTGAAGGCGGTAACAAACAAATCCATTGGAACGATACTCACGGTGTACCGTGCACTCTAGGCGACCACCAAAACTCCTTGAAGCGGCTGATCGGCGGTGGTGGATCGGGTCTTAAGATGAAGGACGATACGATTTTGTTTCCAGTGGAAGGCACGAAAAAGGAAGGTGACGCAGAAGAGGATGGAAAGACCGTTTCGCTGATCATATACTCCTCGAGTACTTCTGAGAGTTGGAAGCTATCAAACGAGGTTCCTGCCGATGGCTGCAGTGATCCCTCGGTCGTGGAGTGGGAGAAGGACAAAAAACTCATGATGATGACTGCGTTTGGTGATGGCCGCCGCAGGGTGTACGAGTCCGGTGACAAGGGGGAATCGTGGACGGAGGCGCTCGGGACACTCTCGCGCGTGTGGGGCAACAAACATGGCGAAAAAGCGAAGGGCGTTAGAAGCGGGTTCATCACGGCGAAGATTGACGGTGTTGATGATAAGAGAAATGTGATGCTCGTCACTCTGCCGGTGTATTCCAAGGAGGCTGATACAGGAGGCGCTCAAAAGGGAAAACTCCATCTTTGGCTGACGGACAATACGCACATTGTTGATATTGGACCGGTATCCGGAGAAGGAGACGAGGAGGACGTTGCCGCCAGCTCCCTGTTGTACAGAAGTGGTAAAGATGGTAAAAATAAGCAGGAGTTGATTGCACTGTACGAGAAGAAAGGCGATGAGAAAGAAACATCAACCGGTATGGTCTCTGTGCTTCTGACTGCGCAGCTGGAGCGGGTGAAGGAGGTGCTGACGACATGGAATGAAGTGGACAAACGTGTTTCCCAGCTGTGCCCTTCAGAGAGTGATGTGGAGACTATCTCACCTGGCAATGCCTGCAGCCCTACTGTTAAGATCACGGATGGGCTGGTTGGCTTTTTGTCCGGCAACTTGTCTGATGGCACATGGAAAGACGAGTACCTCGGGGTGAACGCCACAGTGAAGGGGAATGATGGGGGTAATAAGGCAACATTGCATGCCAGCGGAGTGAAGTTCCAGGGAGCGTGGGCGGAGTGGCCCGTTGGCAAGCAGGGGGAGAATCAGCTGTACCACTTTGCGAACTACAACTTCACTCTTGTGGCGACGGTGTCCATCCACGGTGAGCCGAGGGGAGATACCTCCATTCCTTTGATGGGTGCGAAGATGAATGACAGCGGGAAGACTGTGCTCCTGGGACTGTCGTACAACGGCGGAGGTAAGTGGGAGTTGTCTTGCGGTGGCGGAAAGACCGAGGAGCACAGCAGCGATTGGGAGACAGAGAAATCAGAGCACGTGGTAATTTTGTTACGGAACGGCAACCAGAGCTCTGCGTACGTCGATGGAAAGCTCGTGGGGAGTGCAGAATGTGAATGTGAAAACACGAAGGATAAGGAGATCTCACACTTCTACATTGGAGGGGATGGAGGCAGCGCAGAGGGCCAAGAAGGCGAGTCTGTGACTGTGACGAACGTCCTGCTGTACAACCGTCCGTGGACTGAAGAGGAGGTTGGCGCCCTCAACCCGAATAAAGTCCCCATTACGTCTCCGGTAACCGAAAATATGCCGGATACCATGTTGCAGTCTTCTGCGAAACCACAGCCGTCGGAACAGGAAACGTTGACGACGAATATTGGTGGTGTCGGTGGCGTTTTATCCAGAGCAGCTTCCACTGCTACGACTCCCTCGTCTGATTTTGCCCAAGAGGCGGCAACAAGGAGTGGAGATACGATGCTGGGAAATGGATCACCCCAAACTCCTGAGGTGGGCGTGAGCTCTGGTGCGAATGAGGAGACGACGGAAGGGAGGGATGGGCAGAAAGAGGGAATCCATGCACAGCACGGCGAAGTAAATGCCACGGCACTCAGCAGAAGTCTCGGAAATGTGTCGCAGGGAAATAACAGCGATGCCGGCACTGTGCGTGGGAGCGGACTGCTGCCATCGCTGCTTCTTCTGCTGTTGGGACTGTGGGTGTTTGCGGCTCTGTGAGGAGTGACTGGCTGCCGCGTGGGACAATTGCGGCCTCCCATGCACCGACACACACGGTAATTAATTTATTTTCTTTAATAACTTTTTTTAACTTTTTCGCTGTTTGCTTTGCTGTGCGTTTTTATATCCCCATTTCTTTTTTTTTTTTTTTTTGCTTTTGGGGCAATCACTATGGACGTTTTTTCTTTTCTACTCTTCCCTCTTTAATTGTTTGTTGCTGCACTCTTCCTGTGAGGGGTGCCGTGTGCTTCCCGCCCAACTGCTCCACTCGCACACCCACCGACACGCTCACGACGACGGCCCTGTGCGCCTCGCCTGCTGCACGCATGAGGAGGGGCCGCGACGAACGGCGCGCTGAGGGAGCCGTGACGTGTGGGTGTGCGACGAGGGCCTGTGGGGCGGAGCACACATTTCTTCCCTCTTGTTTTGTTTTCTTTGCGGCCAGGGCTGGCAGACACCCGCAGTGCCACACACACAGCCACACCCTGCCGCCGTGTTTTTCTTTAAGGATTTGTTTTGCTTTGCGTGTTTATTTCATGCGGTGGCGCACCCTTCGGTGTCGGCCTCGTGAGCATTTCTCTCCCCTCCGATGATTTCTTTTTCTTTTGCTGCGCTCACTCTCCCGATGGGGTGATGCGACTCCCGTCGTGTCTGCGTGCTTCTCTCAGTCCCCACACACACGAGTGACTGTGCTCTGCGGGCCGCACTCACACGCCGATGAGAGGGCTGAGGGGAGCAGCAACGCGCCGATGACCCCATGAAATATAAACGATGTGCGGACACACGGAGGGTCAGACGGTCGAAGCACACGCAACCATCTTTTTAATTTACTTTTGCGGGCAAAATACATACAGACAGTTTGTTGTGGCTACATGGCTGCCAGGCGATTTTTTTCTTATTTTAAATTTGTGTGGAGCAGTAATGGACGATTTCTTTTCATTTATAATTATTTTGTGTGATGGGGTTTACATAAGACGAAGGGGACGTTTTTTGTTTTCAATAAATATTGTGTGAATGGCCGCTGCTTGGGCTGCAGTGCAGTCATGAGATTGAGCGGTCTTCTTGTTGTTGTTTCCGTTATGCGTCTCCGCTGTACATTTTTGTGCGTCCCTCCACATACTCTGCTCCCTCTTTTCCACGTCTTTGCTTTGTGTTGCTGCAGGCACACACAACCACACACACACAAGATGCACATTGCAGTGGATATGAATGCACCTTTTGTAGTGCATGCTGGCAGTTGCGTGTGGCGGCTGTTGTCTTCTTCCGTGGCCATGAGGAGGAGGGGATGAAGGAGCGCACACCCCGAGTCTATTTTACTGCGGGTGTGATGCACCGCGTGTGACTGCGCTGAGTTGGGCTCCGTGTCCCATTGGTGGCGGGATGGCAGGAAATTTTGTGCCGCGTGATGGATGGATGAGGGTTCGCTTGCTCCGTGTGCGTTGTGTGGTGGCCGCGGGGTTTTTGCCATTTCCCTGGGGCTGCGGGAATGAGCTGGGGGAGATGGTGGTGGATGTCTTCTCCTCCTGCATGGTGGGTGGCTGCTGGCGTTGTGTGCCCTCCTTGCGTGGATGCCGTCTCGTGGTGTGTGAACTGTGCGGCTGGGCCTGCTGCCTTCTCCTCATGTTGTCTGCTTTCTCTCGCTGTATCCGCTGTGCTCCGTCCCTCTCCCTCTCGTTTCATTCTTTTCCTTTCTGGCTCACCGATCGGCTGACTGACACCAGCGACTCCACTACGGGCGATGGTGACTGCGATGGTGACGGTGCGTCGCCGTGCTGGTCCTTGCGCTCTTGTGCTGCTGCTGCACGTCCGTGTGTGTGACGGCTGCCGGGAGTCCTGGAGATGTATCTGGTGATGCGGATGCGGTGGTTGTGCCGGTGGATGTGTCGTGTGCTCCGAGTGACGGCAGCCTGAGCTATCGCGTGTGTGTGGGCGTGGAAGAAGTGTTTTGCTGTCGCTCGTGAGGCTCAGTATGAGAATTACACTTTCAGTGGCTTTGATGTGCGCATGCATGGCAGGGATGGTGAACTGGGTGCTGTGTGCCATGTGGTCAATGCGGTGCACACATGTAGCAACTGTGCTGCCAGCTGTACAACGAAAGAGGAAGGGGTCACCGTTGCCTTCACGATGAATGTGACGACAAATAAATGCGCCGGCCCTTATGAATTGTGGTGACGTCAATTTTCCCGATGGAACCATCCATCCGCCTGCATGGAGCAGCGATGCTGACCGGACGGGCATCTGTCAGTTGCCTTCACCCCGTGAAGGGAAGGATGACACAAAATCTGGTGGGACAACTGCGCCGCAATTGAATGCTGAGCCGTCACGTCAACACGAGGATTGGCGACAGTCTGCGGCGGCTGACGGACCCAACACCGTTGATCGGAGTCCCGCATCTAACACGGCGAACAACACGTCCGAGGCGAGGCCTGAGTTTGCCAGCAATCCGAGCGAAGTGATGTTCCCGAATGCATCCGGGATCATGTCTGTCACTTGTGGCGGCAGGGAGCACTTTGCTGCGGATAACACATACGAGGTGAGTGAGAACAACGCCACCGGACACAAATCTCCTTTGTTCATAAAATGGCTTTGCAGGCAGTGGATTTGTTGCTGAGGGTGATGCGGGCGGAGTGAGTCAACGCAATGCCTCTGGACACGATAACAAACCCCCAATTGCGAGTATTCACCGCGCAGTATTCCGGCAGCGGTGTGGGTCTACACGACTGCTTTGTCCTGCTCAACGACGCGAAATTGACACTGCGAGAGTTAACTGTTGACGGCACTGTGCGTGTGTGCGTGTATTGGGCGTTGCTGCTTCTTCTGGGATTGTGTGGAGTTGCGGCTCCTCACGGAGAACATGTGCCGCTTTCCCTGCGTGTGTTACTTTTTTAATTATTTTTTTACTGTTGGTTTTGTTTTTGTGTTGCTTTTCCGGAATGATAAGAACCCCTATTTATTTAATGGTCGGTTGCTGCACACCGTCATGGGTGACGTGTTTCTCCTCTTGTTTTTTGTTGTTGCCCACCCGCGGTGCCGGCCTCATTGCTGTGCGTCCCACGGACTGCACGAAAGGAGGAGCGGAGGAACAGGCCGGATGCCGCAATGAAGTGTGAAGAGTGTTTTGTTTGGGATTGTGGAAGAGTACGATCTTTTTTTTTCTTACTTTCCGTTTCTTGTGCGCAGGCAATATGTATGCACCCGGTCGTTTTTATTGCGTTGCATGGCACATGAAATAAAATTACGACCTAATCTATTTTCCTAATTGTTTCTTTTGAGGGTCATGCCGGACTCTCACCTTTCCCTTTTCTTTGGTAACTCACTGCGGCTTGTTTCTGTAGTTACCGTATCTGCTGTCACTGTGTGTCTACTTGTCCCGTTGACTGTACCTCTGCTGACTGTGCAGTTGGCATGCCCTTGTTTCTTTTTTTCTCTTCTTTCCTGCTGGAGGCATCGATTTTCCGTGACGACGATTATTTGTGCTCTCCATTGCGATGGCAGGAGGGTGACTGGGGGCGGCCTGCTGAGTGCACATGGAGGGAGCGGACTGTGTGCGCCGTGTCTCACTGTGAGTGTGGGACGCCAATGCGCCGGGGAAGAGAGAAGTGAAGAACTGCGGTATGTACTTGTATGTGCCCGTCCCTCTTGTTGCCGCCGTGTGTGTGCTGTGCGCATGGCTCTATCCTGCGGTGCGACGCCGATGGCGCTGCTTTTTGCTGCCCTCGTTGTGCGTTGTGCAGCGGGCTTCCCTTTCCCATGACACCGCCCTTATGTACGGGACAGTGAAGGGAGTGGAGATTTGTGAGGGAGTGAGGGTGGCCGTTGTTTCCGTACATTTGGATCTTCAGACACGTGGCACTACTCGGCCGCCTCTCGCAGTTCCCAGGCCGTGGATCGAGATGTTGTGAGGGTCTGCTCCAAGCAGAAGGACGAGAACAAGATGCAGTGCATGACGGCCAACCTGATCCGCGTGTGGTTGCAGCGCATGGAGCACGTGCGCCAGTACGCGTTGGGCGTTGCGCTCATGATTGTGGAGGAGGGGCGGCACGACGTTGCGGCGCAGCGGGATCGCATGACGGACTGCCTGTGCTGTGAGGGGCGCGTGTTGGAGTGAGCGTGGCGTGCCTGTGAGGGACTGAGGAGAGAGGGAATAACAGTAGTGGTGACTGTGGGAGTGTGAGGAACGGTGCACGGGCGAGGAGCGCCCTCTTTTGATTTTTGATTGTTGTTGAACCGCGCCCACCCAATTGTTGCTGTGGTGTTGTGTGACTCTCGTTGCTGGATGGTACGGCGCGTGGCTGTGTGACTTTTCTCTCCTTTTGCTTTCACTCTGCGTTGACGGGTGTTAGTTTGTGCTGAAGGCTACACGCAAGTGACAGGAGTGATGGCGATGATGACTGGCCCTGTGCTGCTGGTGTGTGCCCTCTGCGTGCTGTGGTACGTTACCGGCGGTGTTTATGCGAGGGACGTTGACACCAACGCACTGGGTGGCTGCATGGCGTCGGGAGCGTTGGGTGAGAATGGATCCCACATGCCTGACGGATGTAATAAAACTGCGATTACGGTGCCTTTGCGGTCAGTACTGCTCATTACTGCCGTCGAAGCCTCGACTGGAAGAGATTCTGCTGGTGGTACAAAGAACGATTCGAATTCAAGTGGGACTTCCGACGCTGGTGCTTCTGGTGCTGTTGCTCCTCCTGGTGGTGGTCCTGATGGTGGTGCTGGCGCTGGTGGTTCTGCTGGTGCTTCTGTTCCTGGAGGCGGTGGAGGAGGCAGTTCTGGTGCTGGTGTTACTGGTTCTGGCTCTGCTGGTCCTGGCGGTGGCATTCCTTCTGATGCTGGTCCTCCCGCTCCTGCTGTTGTTGCTCCTCCTCCCGTTCCTCCTTCTGCTCCTGCTGCTTCTCCTGCTGTTGCTCCTGCTGCTCCTGTTGTTGATTCTTCAGCTGGCCGAAGTGATGGTACAGCGGGGTCCTCTGGCACTAATTCATCTAACACAACGGGAGAATCTCAAACAGGAAATCAGTCGTCTGCTGCAGCAGCGGCTCACAACTCCTCGCTACCCGAAACACCCACAGGGACGACATCCGGCACTGGACACACACGACAAGAGGAAGAGGAAGAAGAAAATGAAATGCAGCAGCAAAGTGATGAAGCACAAGTCCAACAAAATCAACAGCATGAACACCCCGCGGAAAACGGCGAAGAATCCGCGAAAGATAAAAACGCCCTTCGTACAAATGCCACCGCAAATACAGGCGACAGTGACGGCAGCACCGCGGTCTCCCACACCACCTCCCCTCTTTTGCTTCTTTTTTTTTTTGTTGCGTGTGCGGCTGCTGCTGCGGTGGTGGCCGCGTGAGAGTGAGGGAGAGAGAGCCGTGCACCGCCCGCACACACACTCTTCCTTCTCTCTCTGTGTGTGTGTCCCCTTGCATGGACTCTCGCCCTCACCTCACCCCACGAGGCACACACATAATGTGCCCATTGTATATATGCATGCACACCCATGCAGGCCCGTTGGTGCTCTCTTTTGCACGACACGCACCGCTGCCGTCCTGCCTGGCTGCATGGGCGGAGCACCGTAACTGTTTCTGTTTTGTTTCCATTGCATTGAGTGGGCGACCTCTCTCTCTCTCCCTCTGTGTGTGTGTTTTGCTTTACGGGAGTAATGAGAGTGTGTGTGCGCTGGTCGTCCCACGCTTCGGCATTTTTCTTTCTCTTTTGTTTTGAATCTTTGCTTCTGTTGTGGTTGGGTGCACCCATTTTACTTTCATTGGTTGGTTTTCTTCTTAAACTGCGGATGGCTGAATTTTCCCTTTTGTATCCTCCTGTTCTTTGTTTCTTCCCACGCAATCGGTCCTTGTTGCTTCAGCGAGCCACGAAATGTTTGCTTAACACCCACATCAATGGTTTATTTTCTCTATACCCCACAGTAGTTTGAGACGCTGGTGCTGCTGCATGTGATGATGTTTATAGTGTGATTGCCAGCGGGTGCTTTGCTGTCACTTTGACGTACCCTCGATTTGTTGAATATGCGATGCGTGCCGAATGCACGAATTGGATCCGCGTTGTTGTGAGGGACGCACCCTTTTTGAGCAGTTGGTGCGCTGCAGCCATACACCGTCATTGGGAGGGATGGATGCCCATCCGCATCAACGTATCCGCAAGGGACCTGGATGATACCGGGAAGCATTGGATCTCAGAGAAGCACTACGCTGTGAATTCATTGAATGACAATTGCGAGTGTGAAGGTGACGTTGCATCCTCTGCGCACGGGATCATTCTCGAGAATGAAGTTGTTCCTGCTGCTTTCAACCCGCATGCGGATCGTCTGCTCGTGCAGCCACTGGAGGGTCCTTTGATTGTGCCTCCATTTGCCACGGGCAGCGTTTGCAGTCGGTTTACGGTGCGTGCTGGGCATTGTTCCACTGGTGTAGCCAATGCCGACATGGTGCTGTCCGTGGCAGAGCGCTGTCGGTGGTGGTGCACTCGACGACTGCCGTGATAGCAGCGAGGAGTACCACGACTGCGACGACATTGATGGCATGGAGCTGCAGGATGGCGATGGTGACGGGAGGACGCTGGAGTCGCACTGGTCGCAGTGCCACGCGAAGGATGAGTGGATGGCACCGATTGGTTGTGCCGTCTGCCGCACGGAGCTGACGCTGGCCGCACCGGCTGACCTGGGCTGCATGAGGGTGAAGTGGGAGATGGCGGAGCCGATGCGCTGGTGAAGGAATTCGTGCTGTGCGCTGCTGCAGAGGAAGTGCTCCGCACCGAACATGAGTGAATATCCCCAGATGTTCTGCGAAGCGGGCATTAATGCCAGACGCTGCACGTTGGATCGGTATTCGAGTGGTTGGTGTGTAGACGAATTATCCATGAAATGTCAGCAAAACGTCCGATGGACAGTTGCCCCATCACTGGTCCCGCACTGGATGTGAGAGATGCTGCCGCTGTTATTTGGAGGGGAGAATATTTGTCTGCGGTGCCTGGGGACAAGCCCTCTTCGTGGTGTCTGGACACGCTTCCCACCAACACGACGGATGCGAGGGACCCGGAAGAAACGTACATCTCGGTGCTGCCTTGCATGCGGCATTGCGGTGCCTCGGCATGCGGGTGCGTCTGAGAGTGACTGAGAAGGGTAACGCCCGTTGTGCCCCATGCACGGCTGAGGCGACGATTACGTGGGTTGCTCCGCCCTACGACGAGGGAAAAGCTATTTTCCGTGACCACGCGCAGGTGTGCACGACATCCGTCACCAGCGGCAGCCTGCTTCCAATAGTTTCATGGGGTGGCGATGTGAGAGGGTGTGTGGAGCAGGACGGTCTCACTGGCATATACTGAACAAGCTTTGCTACGGGCATCCGTCCCCGATCCAGAGAGCATTGGGACCGGCCGTGGCACACCACCGAAGGATGTGGACATGGCTGCTCCCAGAAGCATCCGTCGCCAGAGGAGAAGGAAGTCGCCTCAGGTGCCACGACGGCAACGGTGTGCTCTTGCCCAGCGACACCGCGGGTGCGCCGCAGGAGGCGGAGAAGGAGCGCGATCTTCCGGACATCGACTATGTGGCCGCCGATGGTGTGACGTCTGTTGTCGGACAATCATTAGGAGATGAGGCCGTCAGCGACAAGGCTGGTGGCGGTGCCACAGCCACGGGACCCAAGGGCCCTGGTGCCGCTGATGACGCGCAGGGCGCCGTGGACCCTCCGCCGAGGGAGGATGATGCGGCGGTGGTGCACGGGGGTTGGGAGGCAGACATGAAGGACGCCCCGCCTCCGATCCACGGCAGTAACACTGCGGCTGCTGCTTGTCCCTTTCCGCTGCTTCTTCTGCTTGCCGCTGCCGCCGCGGTGCCAACACTCAGCAGTGGGTGCAAGAGAGAGAGGCCTACATCAACTGGCATGTTCCTATCAGTATATACATACACTCTGCTTGTCTGTATACTTTGTACCAGAGACATGCTGTATGCACTCTCCCTCTTTTGTGTTGGTCGCTAATGTGGCGGCACCACGCGTGTATTATGGGTTGGGATAAGAAATTGTTTGACTTCTTCTGGAGGATACTGTGGGGTGTTTGTGTGCGTGTGCGAGGGATCTGTGTGGTTTTGATTTCCCTATTTTTATTTAGCTGCTTTGGCATTCTGTAATGGTACTTCCCTTCTCCATTATGTGTGTTCTGAAGTGTTGCTAGGGCACCGGGAGTGGATGCCTGTGGACGCACGCCGTGCATTATGTGCTACATTGGTGGGAGGGGAGACTGACATAACTGGCGGGATTCAGTAAGGCGCATTTTGCCCACAGACCCTGCAGCCGCAGCAGCCTGAGTGGCGCTTTGCATATGGACGTGTGGATTGTTTTTCTCTTGCGAGGCTTTTTTTACTGCGTGTCATTTTCCGCTCGGGTACCGTGCCCGTGGCAGCAGCGGCGGCATCAAAAGGGCTGTGTGCGTGGAGAGTTCTTGATTGAGTGCCTGTCTTGCTTCTCTGTTCTGTTGATTGATTGTACCGTGTGCCGGCCAAACGGTTGACATGACGTTCTTCTGACGGCGGGGTCCGCGTGAGACGATGTTGCGTCGCGTGCTTTGTTGCGGGTGTGTGATTTCAGCAACGGTTTTTGGGCGGTTGCCTGTTGGGTCGTTGAGGGCGGCGTGGCGACGGGTGCGGATGGACCCGATTGTGTGCCGTGGCTGTTCGTGCGGGGAGCCGCGGGAAGGAGGAAGGCGGAGCGATGGACTCACGAGGAATGCGGTAGCGTGCAGCCATGAAGATTGGCGACAGGGAACTCACTGCCGCTGTGAGTTGCCGTGTGTGGTGTTTGTTTCTGTTATTATTACTTGCGTTGTTGGATGTGGCCGCTGTGGGGGAATACTGTTTTTTGTTTCTTTTTCACGCCGTTTTGGGATCCTTTTCTGCACCGGCATCACTGTGTTCTTGCCGCACTGTTGCGCCCTCTTTCCCTTCCATTCTGGGGGCAGCTGCGGGTGGGTCTTACATGCCGTGGAGTTGTGTGCCGTGCTGTCCGGTGTTTCATTGTTGCCTGTTCTTCCTGCGTGCACGCATCCCCCATGCTCATGACAACAACCCTCATGCAAACGCTGCTCCTTTTCCATCCTACTGATGCGTGTGTGTTCTTCTCCTCCTCCTCTCTTTGCCCCTCCCTAGACTGTGTGTGCAGCCGTGATGATGATGATGACTGGCCGTGTGCTGCTGGTGTGTGCCCTCTGCGTGCTGTGGTGCGGTGCCGGCGGTGGTGGACGAGCTGAAGCACCTTCGGTTATTTCTGATACTCCGTCCGTTAAAGGCAATGATTCTAAAGGCGACAATGTGACCGTCGGTGGCGCTGCAGGAGGTGGCCAAAACGGTAAACCGGCACAGTCACAAGCAGCAGGAGTATCGGTGCAAGGCGCAAACGAAGCGGCAGCAGAAGCAGCACCGGCACCACAACCCGGAGGAGTAACATCTGAAAAGGCAGAGGCAGCGAAGGGCAGCAACGGTCAAAAAGAAGGAAAAACGGAGGAAAAACAAGACAAGGAGGAAGAGGAAGAAGTGGAAGAAGACGAAGAGGGAAAGGAAGAAGAAGAGGATGATACGGAAGAAGAGGAAGAGAATGGTGCGAATGAAGAGGAGGAGACAAAGAAAGGAGAAGCCGTTACCGGCACCACAGAGGGGACCTCAGCAGGCGGTCAAGTGCAGCCAATTTTATCTTCTGGTGCGGAGGGAGCATCGAATAATACAAATCCCAACAGCACACCAACAACTGGAGACGATGCTCCAGCAGCTGATGGTGCAGGGACACGAGAGGGAAAACAAAATGAAAATAAAGATGCCAATCCGAAAGAAACACCAGTCGAAGCCACAGCCATAAAAAATACAACGGCGACGACTGGCGACAGTGACGGCAGCACCGCGGCCTCCCTCACCACCTCCCCTCTTTTGCTTCTTCTTCTTGTTGTTGCGTGTGCGGCTGCGGTGGTGGCCGCGTGAGAGTGAGGGAGAGAGAGCCGTGCACCGCCCGCACACACACTCTTCCTTCTCTCTCTCTGTGTGTGTGTCCCCTTGCATGGACTCTCGCCCTCACCTCACCCCACGAGGCACACACAATAATGTGCCCATTGTATATATGCATGCACACCCATGCAGGCCCGTTGGTGCTCTCTTTTGCACGACACGCACCGCTGCCGTCCTGCCTGGCTGCATGGGCGGAGCACCGTAACTGTTTCTGTTTTTTCTCCTCTTATGATTGTTTTAATTGTTTTTAATTTTTTTTTTCTGTTTGCTTTAAAATATTTTAAATGTTTTTTTTTTTTGTTTTTTCTGGTTGTGTGAGTTTTTTCTTTCGTTTTGTGTTTGTTTTTATTGTTTTTTATCTCATTTCCTTCACTCCCCCATCTTTTTTTTTTTTTTGCTTTGGGGGCAATCACTATGGACGTTTTTTCTTTTCTACTCTTCCCTCTTTAATTGTTTGTTGCTGCACTCTTCCTGCGAGGGGTGCCGTGTGTTTGCCGCCCAACTGCTCCACTCGCACACCCACCGACACGCTCACGACGACGGCCCTGTGCGCCTCGCCTGCTGCACGCATGAGGAGGGGCCGCGACGAACGGCGCGCTGCGGGAGCGGTGACGTGTGGGCGTGCGACGAGGGCCTGTGGGGCGGAGCGCACATTTCTTCCCTCTTGTTTTGTTTTCTTTGCGGCGAGGGCGGGCAGACACCCGCAGCGCCACACACACAGCCACACCCTGCCGCCGTGTTTTTCTTTAAGGATTTGTTTTGCTTTGCGTGTTTATTTCATGCGGTGGCGCACCCTTCGGTGTCGGCCTCGTGAGCATTTCTCTCCCCTCCGATGATTTCTTTTTCTTTTGCTGCGCTCACTCTCCCGATGGAGTGACGCGACTGCCGTCATGTCTGCGTGCTTCTCTCAGTCCCCACACACACGAGTGACTGTGCTCTGCGGGCCGCACTCACGCGCCGATGAGAGGGCTGCGGGGAGCAGCAACACGCGGATGACCGCATGAAATATAAACGATGTGCGGACACGTGGAGGGTCGGACGGTCGAAGCACACGCAACCATCTTTTTAATTTTCTTTCGCGGGCAAAATACATACAGACAGTTCGGTGTGGCCACACGGCAGCCAGGCGATCTTTTTCTTATTTTTAAATTTGTGTGGAGCAGTAATGGACGATTTCTTTTCATTTATAATTATTTTGTGTGATGGGGTTTACATAAGACGAAGGGGACGTTTTTTTGTTTTCAATAAATCTTTTGTGAATTGCCGCTGCTTGGGCTGCAGTGCAGTCATGAGATTGAGCGGTCTTCTTGTTGTTGTTTCCGTTATGCGTCTCCGCTGTACATTTTTGTGCGTCCCTCCGCATACTCTGCTCCCTCTTTTCCACTTCTTTTCTTTGTGTTGCTGCAGGCACACACAACCACACACACAAGATGCACATTGCGGTGGATTTGAATGCACCTTTTGTAGTGCATGCTGGCAGTTGCGTGTGGCTGCTGCTTCTTCCGTGGCCATGAGGAGGAGGGAGAGAGGGAGCGCACCCCGAGTCTATTTTCCTGCGGGTGTGATGCACCGCGTGTGACTGCGCTGAGTTGGGCTCCGTGTCCCATTGGTGGCGGGATGGCAGGAAATTTTGTTGCCGCGTCATGGATGGATGAGGGCTCGCTTGCTCCGTGTGCGTTGTGTGGGGCCGCGGGTTTTGGCCATTTCCCTGGGGCTGCGGGAATGAGCTGGGGGAGATGGTGGTGGATGTCTTCTCCTCCTGCATGGTGGGTGGCTGCTGGCGTTGTGTGCCTTCCTTGCGTGGATGCCGTCTCGTGGTGTGTGGACTGTGCGGCTGGGCCTGCTGCCCTCTCCTCATTTTGTCTGCGCTCTCTCGCTGTATCCGCTGTGCTCCGTCCCTCTCCCTCTCTTTCCATTCTTTTCCTTTCTGGCTCACCGATCGGCTGACTGACCCCGGCGACTCCACTACGGGCGATGATGACTGCGACGGTGACGGTGCGTCGCCGTGTTGGTACCTGCGCTCTTGTGCTGCTGCTGCACGTCCGTGTGCGTGACAGCGGGTGAAGAAGGTGTTGCAAGCCCCAGTCCACTTCTTCCTGTGCTAATGAAATAAACTGAGGATGGCCCAACGAATGCAGGCAAAAATAAAGCCAACGATAATTAAAACACCAGTCTATCGTCTTTTGTTCCCTGAAGGAATAGGTGCGACACTTACGTATGGCTGGTCCACTGAGTCTGGCATGCGAGACGGAACACTTTTGAAGGACGAAACGTGACCGGTATAAGATGCGAAGAACAAAACGGATCAGTCACTAAGTGGTTCCATTACGGTGCACGAAGAAACCGTTTCCAGGAAGGAACAGCAGACAAGTGGACACGGTTTACCGCCCTCTCCACCAACGGAAGTAAGTACGAATCATGATACGACAAAAGCAACAGGTCCATTAGGCATGCCAGGAGGAACAACTCTCCCGGTTGCTGTGCCAGCACCAAGTAAGAACTCCCCTGCGTTGGAAGGAAAAGATACTGCAAGTACGGGAAAGACACCGCGTAATTCCGACAAAAAATGGAACCAACTATGAAGCTGCTACGCCAGAGAACTCAATTGAGGAACAGACATCAAATACGATGCCTACCACGATGAGGACCGCTGCGACAGAGGCGTCAACCACGACGACCACCCGCGCACCGTCACTTCTTTGCGAAATCGACGGCAGCCTCAGCAGCTCTGCGTGGGTGTGTACCCCGCTGCTGCTCGCCGCACCGCGCTGGCGTACACCGCTGTGGGCTGAAGAGGTGTGTGCGGGCTGTGAGTTCCAGCACTCAACCACGGGGACATGTGTACGTCTACTGTGGTCCGATGTATGAAGTAAGTGTAATTATGATGATCGTTTTTGCTGTGTTTGCTTCCGCTGCCCTGCTGTGTGCTCCGCGTTGTGCACCACATTCGCCACGTTGAACGCGTCCCAGACACACTTGTATGCATGCTCAGCGAGGCCTTGAGTTTTTTTTTGTTTTTAATACATTCTGATATGCAGGGTGGTGAACTTTTTCTTGCCTTTACTGATTCCCTTTGTAATATGTTGTGTGTGCGTTGCTGGGCTGCTGCCGTTTGTTACTTTGTTGCTGTGCGGTGGCTGTGTGACTTGTGAGTCGTTTCTTCCATTTTGCTTTCACTCTGCGTTGACGTGTTGTTAGTTTGTGCTGAAGGCTGCACGCAAGTGACAGGAGTGATGGCGATGATGACTGGCCGTGTGCTGCTGGTGTGTGCCCTCTGCGTGCTGTGGTGCGGTTTGTCTGGAGTTGCGGCCCACGGTGAGGAAGATGCCGAAAAGAAAGAGGATGGAAGTTCCGGGGGTCCAGGACCTGATGCTGATGATGGTAGTGCTGGACTGCAGGCAATGCAAGTTCCAGTCAAGGGAGGTCCCGAGAGGGAGGATCATTCTTTGGGGGCACAGACAGGAAACAGCACCAACGAGCAAAGTGTTGTGGTCATGTCACCACCTGAAAGCTCACTTGGACCAGAAGAAGAAGAGGAGGAAGAAGAAGTGGAAACAGTACAAAAAGAGAAATTAGAAAGCACAACCGAAGAAGAAGAAACACCAAAATTAACATCGTCTCAAGAAGGAGAAGGGCCACCAGCACCAGTAACAACGAGAAAAAATGAAAAACCAGCAGAAACCTCAGATGCAACACCAGGGAAGGGGCAGTCCAGCTCTGGTGATGTTTCAACCCGACCAGAACTACACAAAACACCATCCGAAGAACAGCCATCATCAACAGCACCACAAGCACCAGCACCTGCAGCAGCGGCACAAATAAAAAACGAAAGCACCACATCTGCAGATGTCGTTTCAGGGCAACAGATAAAAGAAGAATCTCAACACGACATGCAATCAGAAGGTGCTTCAGGGAAAGAAGAAAACGTCCCCACCACAGTCACCAAAAAAGACGGACCAACAGAAAGTAACGCCGAATCAACTCCAACACCACCCTCAGCTTACAAAGATGCCATTACAAATGACGATGAGAAAAGCAATGAAGAAGTTATTCCAAAACATGATCAAACACCTGATGGTGAGACGATGAACGAAGCCTCACAAGTTGAAAATAACGAAGGAAATACAAATAAAACACAAACAGTCGAAGCCGCAGCTATAACAAATAATACGGCGACGCCTGGCGACAGTGACAGCAGCACCGCGGTCTCCCACACCACCTCCCCTCTTTTGCTTCTTCTTCTTGTTGTTGCGTGTGCGGCTGCTGCTGCGGTGGTGGCCGCGTGAGAGTGAGGGAGAGAGAGCCGTGCACCGCCCGCACACACACTCTTCCTTCTCACTCTCTGTGTGTGTCCCCTTGCATGGACTCTCGCCCTCACCTCACCCCACGAGGCACACACAATAATGTGCCCATTGTATATATGCATGCACACCCATGCAGGCCGTTGGCGCTCTCTTTTGCACGACACGCACCGCTGCCGTCCTGCCTGGCTGCATGGGCGGAGCACCGTAACTGTTTCTGTTTTGTTTCCATTGCATTGAGTGGGCGACCTCTCTCTCTCTCCCTCTGTGTGTGTGTTTTGCTTTACGGGAGTAATGAGAGTGTGTGTGCGCTGGTCGTCCCACGCTTCGGCTTTTTGTTTTGTTTCCTTTTTGATTTTGTGGTTGAGTGCACCCATTCCGCGGATGCGTGTGTGTGTGTGTGATGATATGAGTAATTTGCGTGTGTGCTATCCGCGCTTCTCGCTTCGTCGTTTCCTTTTTCGGACTTTTTGTGCTGCACAGCTGTTCTGCAAGTATAGGCACTGAAAAACACACACGCCATGCATACATACAAGCCATGTTGCACACGTTGTGTGGCGGTGTGAAAGCACGCACGCACAAGTTTCTGGCTGCGGTTGCTTCTGCGAGAAGAGTTTGATTCCGCGATTTGCCTTGTCAACGCTTTGCGGGCGTGATGTTGGCGGTGTGCAGTCCGTGAATGGTGTGGCATTTCGGGTGCCTGGGACAATTGCGGATTGATTTGCTTCCAAAAGCTGTACCTGCCGACGTGGCACTGCCGCTGTGTATCCGTTGACGGGGGATTTTCCGGCGTGCGGAGTGATGTGCGGGTGCGCTGTAGAGACAACGGCAATACGACTGGCGGCAGCGCATGGGTGCTGCGAGGGGCGGTTGTGCTTTTTTGCATCTCGCTGTTTTTGTTTTTTGCTTGGGCGTTGTTGTGTCTGCTGAAGCGTGACGAATAACGACGCGCCCGCTGTGGCTTTTACTGCTGGTGGAAGTCGCTGTGTGTTCCCGGTGCACTGTTCTCCCTTCTCTTTCCGTGTGTCTGTGTGCAGGCTTCGTTGCTGTTGGGAGTGACTGCGGTGGAGATGATGATGGGGCCGCTCACTGTGGATGGGCGGCGGTGTTCACTGTTTTACTCCTTTCCCTCTTCTCTCTATTTCTCGCACACAAAGAACGAAAGGAAGTAAGGCTAAACGCTAATCGCCACTGTGAAATTCGAAGGCACTGAAAGGACCAACAGCACACACACCGCCCACACACACATATTTGTATGCTCTCACGTGTTGCTGTAGCTGTAATGGCACCCCGCACACACAACCGTCGCCGCGTGACTGGATCCAGCGGGAGGAGGAGGGAAGGAAGAGAGAGTGAGCGGCAGAGGCCCAACATGTCGCGGCATCTCTTCTACTCTGCGGTGCTTCTCCTCGTTCTTGTGATGATGTGCTGCAACGCTGGTGGTGCTGCGGAAGGTCCGGAGCAGGCATCTGAACGAAAGTTTGAATGGAAGTACGTCAAGGATGAGGAGGGTGGTGGTGTAACTGTGGAGTCGTTGGGTGTTCCCGGTCTTCTAAAAGTGGGGAGTGACGTATTTGCTGTTGCCGAGGCGAAGGAAACGAAGAAGGAGGGTCAAGGCAGCTTTACTGGCATTGCATCCCAACTTCTCACGACACTAAACGTTAACACACCGGTGGAAATAATGAAGGATGCCAACACGAAGACACAATTTCTGGAGGAATCTATTTCCGAAGGCCCAAAGAAAGTGGATGTGAGCCGACCAACAACGGTTGTGAAGGGAAATGATATTTACATGCTTGTTGGGAAATACAACCGTAATGATGCTCAGGGGAGTAGTGGGGGTGACTCGGGGCTGTTGCTGGTGAAAGGGAGCGTCAGTAGTGTTGATGCAAGTAAAAAAAAAATTGACTGGAAAAATACCAAAAGTCTCCCGCGAGGACCTTTTGGCACAGAACTCGAATCCTTGACGGGACTGTTTGGAGGCGGTGGATCGGGCGTTCAGATGCATGATGATACGCTTGTGTTCCCCGTGGAAGCCACGAAGAAGGGTGACGCACAAAAGGATGTGAAAACCGTTTCGCTGATTATACACAACTCGAAGGACACTAATGAGGGTTGGAAGCTGTCGAAGGAGGTTCCTTACGATGGCTGCGGTGATCCCTCCGTCGTGGAGTGGAAGGACAAAAAACTCATCATGATGACTGCGTGTGATGGTGGCCGCCGCAGGGTGTACGAGTCCGTTGACAAGGGGGAGTCGTGGACGGAGGCACTCAGGACACTCTCGCGCGTGTGGGGCAACAAACATGGCGAAAAAGCGAAGGGCGTTAGAAGCGGGTTCATCACAGCGAAGATTGACGGTGTTGAAGATAACAGAAATGTGATGCTCGTCACTCTGCCGGTGTATTCCGAGGAGGACAGTAAAAAAGTAACGGGCAATGGAAAGGGAAAACTCCATCTTTGGCTGACGGACAATACGCACATTGTTGATATTGGGCCGGTATCCGATGATGACGCTGCCGCCAGCTCCCTGCTGTACAAAAGTGCTGCAAGTGGAACTAATAAGAAGGAGGAGGAGTTGATTGCACTGTATGAGAAGAAGAAGGAAGATGAGAAACCATCACCTGGTATGGTCTCTGTGCTTCTGACTGAGCAGCTGGAGCGGGTGAAGGAGGTGCTGGCGACGTGGAAGAAAGTGGACGACCTTGTCTCCAAGCTGTGCCCTTCTGGGAGTACGGAGAAGAGTGCCTCACCTGACAATGCCTGCAGCCCTACTGTTAAGATCACGGATGGGCTGGTTGGCTTTTTGTCCGGCAACTTCTCTAATGAAACATGGAGGGACGAGTACCTCGGGGTGAACGCCACAGTGAAGAATAATGATGGGGGTAAGAAGGCAAAATTGCATGAAGGCAGTGTGAAGTTCCGGGGAGCGTGGGCGGAGTGGCCTGTTGGCAAGCAGGGGGAGAATCAGCTGTACCACTTTGCGAACTACAACTTCACTCTTGTGGCGACGGTGTCCATTGACAAGGTGCCGCAGGGAGATACCCCTGTTCCTTTGTTGGGTGTGCGTCTGAACGATGAAAAAAAAACCAAACTTATGGAGCTGTCATATGACAGCGGAAAGAAGTGGCAGGTGCTGTCCGGTGACAAAACTTTTAAGGAGCTTAAGAGCGCTTTGGAGCCAGAGAAAACACACCAAGTGGTGCTTGTGGTACGGAACGGCACTCAAGGCTCCGCTTACGTCGATGGTCATCGCGTGGGTGGGGACGAAGCGTGTGCATTGGAGAATATGGATTCAAGAGCGGTATCCCACTTCTACATTGGAGGGGGCGGAGACAGTGCAGTGAGCACAGGGATCGAAGAAGAGATGTCTGTGACTGTGACGAACGTCCTGCTGTACAACCGCCCGTTGAGCTCTGAAGAGATTGGCGCCCTAAACCCGAATAAAGCTTCTATTCCACCTGTGGTGCATGAAAAAGCCCAAGGAACCCAGTCGCAGTCCTCTTCTGCCGGACAACCGCCGTCGGGGCCTAAATTGTTGAATGGAAATGAGGGTGAGGTCGGTGGCAGCACGTCCCCATCAGAACCGTCCACTGTAACGAATTCAGGAAAAGAGCAATCCGAAATTCAGCCGCCTTCAGCAATATCTTCCGGCGGAAGTAAACATGTGGATGTCGCTTCCTCATCCGATGGTGATCCAAGGGTGGGAGCGGAAGCTGGAGGTGCTGTGCAGGGAGACACACCACCCCAAACTCCTGTGGATACTCCCGACACAGCAGATGCAAACGCTCCTACCGCTACGGACACAGCTCAAGTTGGCCCCGCAGCTACAACTGATGTGGGTGCGAGCTCTGGTGAGGATGGGGAGACGGCGGAAGGGAGGGATGGGCAGGAAGAGCTCCATGCACGGGACGGCGAAGTAAAGGCTGCGGCACTCAGAAGCAGCCTCGGAAATGTGTCGCAGGGGAATAACAGCGATGCCGGCACTGTGCGTGGGAGCGGACTGCCATCGCTGCTTCTTCTGTTGGGACTGTGGGTGTTTGCGGCTCTGTGAGGAGTGACTGGCTGCCGCGTGGGACACTTGCGGCCTTCCCTTCACCGACACACACGGTAATTAATTTATTTTCTTTAATAACTTTTATTTAGTTTTTCCCTGTTTGCTTTGCTGTGTATTTTTATATCCCCATTTCTTTTTTTTTTTTTTTTTGCTTTTGGGGCAATCACTATGGACGTTTTTTCTTTTCCACTTCTCCCTCTTTAATTGTTTGTTGCTGCACTCTTCCTGTGAGGGGTGCTGTGTGTTTCCGCCCAACTGCTCCACTCGCACACCCACCGACACGCTCACGACGACGGCCCTGTGCGCCTCGCCTGCTGCACGCATGAGGCGGGGCCGCGACGAACGGCGCGCTGAGGGAGCCGTGACGTGTGGGTGTGCGACGAGGGCCTGTGGGGCGGAGCACACATTTCTTCCCTCTTGTTTTGTTTTCTTGCGGCGAGGGCGGGCAGACACCCGCAGTGCCACACACACAGCCACGCCCTGCCGCCGTGTTTTTCTTTAAGGATTTGTTTTGCTTTGCGTGTTTATTTCATGCGGTGGCGCACCCTTCGGTGTCGGCCCCGTGAGCATTTCTCTCCCCTCCGATGATTTCTTTTCTTTTGCTGCGCTCACTCTCCCGATGGAGTGACGCGACTGCCGTCATGTCTGCGTGCTTCTCTCAGTCCCCACACACACGAGTGACTGTGCTCTGCGGGCCGCACTCACACGCCGATGAGAGGGCTGCGGGGAGCAGCAACACGCGGATGACCCCATGAAATATAAACGATGTGCGGACACACGGAGGGTCGGACGGTCGAAGCACACGCAACCATCTTTTTAATTTTCTTTTGCGGGCAAAATACATACAGACAGTTCGGTGTGGCCACACGGCAGCCAGGCGATTTTTCTTATTTTAAAATTTGTTTGGAGCAGTAATGGACGATTTCTTTCATTTATAATTATTTTGTGTGATGGGGTTTACGTAAGACGAAGGGGATGGTTTTTTGTTTTCAATAAATATTGTGTGAATTGCCGCTGCTTGGGCTGCAGTGCAGTCATGAGATTGAGCGGTCTTCTTGTTGTTTCCGTTATGCGTCTCCGCCGTACATTTTTGTGCGTCCCTCCACATACTCTGCTCCCTCTTTTCCACGTCTTTGCTTTTTGTTGCTGCAGGCACACACAACCACACACACAAGATGCACATTGCGGTGGATTTGAATGCACCTTTTGTGGTACATGCTGGCAGTTGCGTGTGGCGGCTGTTGTCTTCTTCCGTGGCCATGAGGAGGAGGGGAAGAGAGGGAGAGAGGGAGCGCACCCCGAGTCTACTTTCCTGCGGGTGTGATGCACCGCGTGTGACTGCGCTGAGTTGGGCTCCGTGCCCCATTGATGGCGGGATGGCAGGAAATTTTGTGCCGCGTGATGGATGGATGAGGGTTCGCTTGCTCCGTGTGCGTTGTGTGGTGGCCGCGGGGTTTTGGCCATTTCCCTGGGGCTGCGGGAATGAGCTGGGGGAGATGGTGGTGGATGTCTTCTCCTCCTGCATGGTGGGTGGCTGCTGGCGTTGTGTGCCTTCCTTGCGTGGATGCCATCTCGTGGTGTGTGGACTGTGCGTCTGGGCTTGTTGCCCTCTCCTCATGTTGTCTGCGCTCTCTCGCTGTATCCGCTGTGCTCCGTCCCTCTCCCTCTCGTTCCATTCCTTTTCTTTCCGTCTCACGGATCAGCTGACTGACACCAGCGACTCCACTACGGGCGATGATGACTGCGATGGTGACGGTGCGGCGCCGTGCTGGTCCTTGCGCTCTTGTGCTGCTGGGAGTGCTGGACATGTATCTGGTGATGCGGATGCGGTGGTTGTGCCGGTGGATGTGTCGTGTGCTCCGAGTGACGGCAGCCTGAGCTATCGCGTGCGTGTGTGTGTGCGTGGAAGAATTGTTCTGCTGTCAGTGCTGAGGTTCGATATGAGAATTACACTTTCAGTGGCTTTGATCTGCGCATGCATGGCAGGAATGGCGAGCTGGGTGCTGTGTGCCATGTGGTCAATGCGGTGCACACATGTAGCAACTGTGCTGCCAGCTGTGCAACGGAAGAGGAGGGGGCCACCGTTGCCTTCACGATGAATGTGACGGCACATAAATACGCCGGCCCTTATGAATTGTGGTGGCGTCAACTTTCCCCCCGATGGAACCATCCATCCGCCTGCATGGAGCAGCGATGCTGACCGGACGGGCATCTGTCAGTTGCCGCCACCCCGTGAATGAAGGGATGAAACAAATTCTGGCGAGACAACTGCGCCGCAAGTTAATGCTGAGCCGTCACGTCAGAACGAGGATTGGCGACAGTCTGCGGCGGCTGACGGACCCAACACCGTTGATCGGAGTCCCGCATCCAACGCGGCTACCAACACGTCCGAGGCGAGGCCTTCCTTCGCCAACGGTCCGAGAATATTATTGGTGTTGAATGCATCCGGGATCATGTCTGTCACTTATGGCGGCAGGAAACACGTTGCTGCGGATAACACGTACGAGGTGAGTGAGAACAACGCCACCGGACACAAATCTCCTTTGTTCATAAAATGGCTTTGCAGGCAGTGGATTTGTTGCTGAGGGTGATGCGGGCGGATTGAGTCAACGCAATGCCTTTGGACACGAAAACCCCAATTACGAGAATTCACCGCGCAGTATTCCGGCAGCGGTGTGAGTCTACACGACTGCTTTGTCCTGCTCAACGACGCGAAATTGACACTGCGAGAGTTAACTGTTGACGGCATTGTGCGTGTGTGCGTGTGTTGGGTGTTGCTGCTTCTTCTGGGATTGTGTGGAATTGCGACTCCTCACGGAGAACATGTGCCGCGTTCCCTGCGTGTGTTACTTTTTTAATTATTTTTTTACTGTTGGTTTTGTTTTTGTGTTGCTTTTCCGGAATGATAAGAACCCCTATTTACTTAATGGTCAGTTGCTGCACACCGTCATGGGTGACGTGCTTCCCCCTCTTTTGTTTGCTTTTTTTTGCCCACACGCGGTGCCGGCCTCATTGCTGTGCGTCCCACGGACTGCACGAAGGAGGATTGGAGGAACAGGCCGGATGCCGCAATGAAGTGTGAGAGATGTTGTGTGGGCTGGTGGAACAGTACGAAACTTTTTTGCTTTATTCAGTGCGGGAATCATGTGTAGACAAACAAATGTCTTTTTTCTTTATTGTGCCGTATGGCACACGAAATGAAGGTCGTGCCTGATCGATGTTTCATATTTTTTTAACTTTTTGGGAGCCTTGCCGGACTCTCAACTCTGTTCGTTTTCCTTTTTTTACTGCTTTTTATATTTCTGTTTTGCAAGGCGGTGTGCGAGTTCTGCAACTGCACTTATTCCCTCTGTCTCATGGTGTGTGCTGCTGTTGTTGCTGCCAATTGTTACTGTAGAGTGGCTGTGCTTGGTTTTTTAACATTTTCCCCTTTTGCTTTCACTCTGCGTTGACGTGTTGTTAGTTTGTGCTGAAGGCTGCACGCAAGGACAGG
>NW_001849573.1:556417-613582 GCF_000209065.1 Trypanosoma cruzi | reverse complement strand
GGTGGACGAGCTGAAACCCTTCTTCACCTTCTCTGGAACTCAGCCCGAAAAGAGCACTCAAAAGAAAGAAGAGGTTGTCGCTGGAGATGTTGACCAAAGCAGTAAACCGGTAGCGCCTAAAGAACCCACACCAAAGGCGTCAGAATTACCGGAAAAGCCAGCTAACTCATTACAGCCACAACAACCCGGAGGAGCATCAAAAGCGGCAAGTCCAACGACGGACAGCATGGTTCAAAATACAGAAGGTAAAAATGAGGAAGAGGAAGAGGAAGGGGATGATACGAAAGAAAAGGAGGAGACAAAGAAAGAAGAAGAAACTGTTACCAGCATCACAGGGGGGATCTCAGCAGGCGGTCAAGAGCAGCCGAGTTTATCTTCTGCTGCGGAGGGAGCATCGAATATAACAAATCCCAACAGCACCCAAACAACTGGAGACGGTGATCCAGCAGCTGATGGTGCAGGGACAGCAGAGGGAAAACAAAATGAAAATAAAGATGCCAATCCGAAAGAAACACCAGTGACGGCCGCAGCCATGAAAACTACAACGGCTACGACTGGCAACAGCGACGGCAGCACCGCGGTCTCCCACACCTCCCCTCTTTTGCTTCTTCTTCTTGTTGTTGCGTGTGCGGCTGCGGCTGCGGTGGTGGCCGCGTGAGAGTGAGGGAGAGAGAGCCGTGCACCGCCCGCACACACACTCGTCCTTCTCTCTGTGTGTGTGTCCCCTTGCATGGACTCTCGCCCTCACCTCACCCCACGAGGCACACATAATAATGTGCCCATTGTATATATGCATGCACACCCATGCAGGCCCGTTGGTGCTCTCTTTTGCACGACACGCACCGCTGCCGTCCTGCCTGGCTGCATGGACGGAGCACCGTAACTGTTTCTGTTTTGTTTTTATTGCATTGAGTGGGCGACCTCTCTCTCTCTCCCTCTGTGTGTGTGTTTTGCTTTACGGGAGTAATGAGAGTGTGTGTGCGCTGGTCGTCCCACGCTTCGGCTTTTTGTTTTGTTTTTCATTGTGTTGTGGTTGAGTGCACCCATTCCGCGGCTGCGTGTGTGTGTGTGTGATGATATGAGTAATTTGCGTGTGTGCTATCTGCCTCTCTCTGCCGTTGCTTTCTTCAGACTCTCTTGTGGCGCACAGCTGCTCTGCAAGTATAGGCGCTGCCAAACGCACACACACGCTATGTCACACACGGTATGGAGCGGCGTGAACGCTGAGGACGCACGCACACAATTTTTCTGTGGCCCTTGAGAGGAGGGATGACGGAGACCGCGATTTGTTTTGTTTCTGTGCTAAGGGCGTGATTTTCGTGGCGTGCAGCAGTTGACGAATGTGGTGTGACATTAAGGGTGCCTGGGAGGAGTGCCGATTCTCACCCGGCAGCTGCACGTGCCGACGTGTTCCTCCCGCTGTTGATACAGCGACGGAGGATTCTCCGGCTGTGCGGGGCGATGTGCGGTGGAGGGTGCGGGGAGAGACAACAGTAAAACGACTGACGGCAGCGTGTGTGGGCGTTACTCGGTGTGCGCTGACGCGTGGCGGAGGCGCAAGATACCCGCTGTGGCTTTTACTGCTGGTGGCAGTCGCTGTGTGTTATCGGTGCACTGTTCTTCCTTCTCATTCCGTGTGTCTGTGTGCGTGAGCTGTTGTTGTTGGGAGTGACTGCAGTGGGGATGATGATGCCACTCACTGTGGATGGGCGGCGGTGCTCACTGTTTCACTCCCCTTTCCTCTTCTCTTTCTCACACACGAAGAAAGCAAACAATCGCTAATCGCTGCTGTGATATTCGAAGGCACTGAAAGGACCAACAGCGTACACACCGCCCACACACACATAAATTTATATGTTCTCACGTGTTGCTGCAGTGAAGGCACCCCGCACACAAAACCGTCGCTGCGTGACCGGATCCAGCGGAAGGAGGAGGGAAGGAAGAGAGAGTGAGCCGCAGAGGCCCAACATGTCCCGGCATCTCTTCTACTCTGCGGTGCTGCTGCTTCTTCTTGTTGCGATGATGTGCTGCAACGCTGGTGGGGCTCAGCAAACTATTAAGACGGCGCCAGATCCGAGATCTTTACCGAAGACATATTTTGTTTGGAGAGATAAGAAAGGTGAAGAAACAGTGGTTTACCTCCGTGTTCCCAGTCTTGTTGAGGTGAAAGGTGATGTGTTTGCTGTTGCCGAGGCGCCGTGCAAGGATGGCGGTGAGAAAGCATTTACTGGAATTGCCTCGGAGGTCCTGACATTGAGTGATGAAGAATCAAAAGAATTGGATAAAAATGCAGTAAAGACACAAGTACTGGAGGAATGTGCATTTGATAAGAAAAGCGGCTGCCATATAGCGGGTCAGGATGATTCCAAAACCCAGACGAGAGTACTTTTGAGCCGACCAACAACAGTTGTGAAGGGAAGTGATATTTACATGCTTGCTGGGAATTACAGTTGGACACTTGCCGCTGGTGTTCAGGGAGCTGATGCAGGCGACTGGGGACTCGTGCTGGTGAAAGGGAACGTCAGTAATGAAAAAAGTCAAAAAAGAATCTTTTGGAATGATACTTACGCTATCCCGTGGAATTATAACAAAAAAAATGAATCCTTGGCGCTGCTGGTTGGCAGCGGTGGATCGGGTGTTAAGATGGAGGACGGTACGCTTGTGTTCCCAGTGGAAGGCACGAGGAAAAAGACGACGAACCAGGTTGGCACTGAAGAGGATGAAAAGACCGTATCGCTGATCATCCACTCCTTGAAGGATACTAATAGTTGGACGCTGTCGAAGGGGATGTCTGACGGTGGCTGCAGTGATCCCTCCGTCGTGGAGTGGGAGGACAAAAAACTCATCATGTTGACTGCGTGTGGTGATGGCTGCCGCAGGGTGTACGAGTCCGGTGACAAGGGGGAGTCGTGGACGGAGGCACTCGGGACACTCTCGCGCGTGTGGGGCAACAAACAGGGCGAAGGTGGCGTTAGAAGCGGGTTCATCACAGCGACGATTGACGATGTTGATGATAAGAGAAATGTGATGCTCGTCACTCTGCCGGTGTATCCCGAGAAGGCTGATAAAAAAGAAGCGGGCAATGGAAAGAGTGAACTCCATCTTTGGCTGACGGACAATACGCACATTGTTGATATTGGGCCGGTATCAGGTGATGACGCTGCCGCCAGCTCCCTGTTGTACAAAAGTGATGGAAGTGGAGATAAGAAGGAGTTGATTGCACTGTACGAAAAGAAGAAGGACGGTGAGGAATCATCACCCAGTATGGTCTCTGTGCTTCTGACTGAGCAGCTGCAGCGTGTGAAGGATGTGCTGGCGACGTGGAAGAAAGTGGACGACCTTGTCTCCGAGCTGTGCCCTTCTGAGAGTGATGTGGAGAGTGCCTCACCTGAAGATGCCTGCAGCACTACTGATGTTAAGATCACGGATGGGCTGGTTGGCTTTCTGTCCGGCAACCTCTCTGAGAACACATGGAGGGACGAGTACCTCGGGGTGAACGCCACAGTGAAGAAGAAAGAGGATGCAGGGGAGACAGGGGCAACAAATACTTCCGATGGTGTGAAGTTCCGGGGAGCGTGGGCGGAGTGGCCTGTTGGCAAGCAGGGGGAGAATCAGCTGTACCACTTTGCGAACTACGACTTCACTCTTGTGGCGACGGTGTCCATTGACAAGGTGCCGCAGGGAGATACCCCTGTTCCTTTGTTGGGTGTGCATCTGGAGGGTAAAGACAAGCTTATGGAGTTGTCATATGACAGCGAAAAGAAGTGGCAGGTGCTTTGCAGTGACGGCAAGATCAAGAAGCTAAAAAGTACTTGGGCGACAGAGATACAGCACCAAGTGGCCATTGTGCTACGAAACGGCACCCATGGCACCGCGTACGTCGATGGTAAGCGTGTGTGTGTGGATGCGCAACGTAGCTCGGATAATACGGAAGGTAAAAAGATCTCCCACTTCTACATTGGAGGGGATGGTGGCAGTGCAGACAACACAAGAAGCCGTGAAGACGTGTCTGTGACGGTGAGGAACGTCTTTCTGTACAACCGCCCGTTGACTTTTTCAGGTGGGAATGCCAATTTGGAAGAAGATTCCGATTCACCATCAGCGGATCAGGAACCATCAGCGGAACCTGCTTCTCCATTTGTGTCAACGGATAAAAATGTGGCACCTTCTGTAGGTGAACTTCCTGAAGCTCCAGTGGAGCCAACGACCCCGCAGCAACCTCAACAAGAACGTGAAACACAAAAAAGTACAACGGTGGGGACATCTGCCACTACACAAGAAGTGCCGGCGAATACATCGCAGGGAAGTGTGGGGAAGGCGGCTGCTTCGAATTCCCATGCCATTGGAGAAGCATCAGGTGATGCCGTCACCGTGCGTGGGAGCGGACTGCTGCCACTTCTGCCTCTGCTGTTGGGACTGTGGGTGTTTGCGGCTCTGTGAGGAGTGACTGGCTGCCGCGTGGGGCAATTGCGACCTCCCCTGCACGGACACACACGGTAATTAATTTATCTTCTTTAATAACTTTTTAAAACTTTTTCACTGTTTGCTTTGCTGTGCGTTTTATATCCCCATTTCTTTTTTTTTTTGCCTTCGGGGGGCAATCACTATGGAATTTGTTTTTTCTTTTCTACTCTTCCCTCTTTAATTGTTTGTTGCTGCACTCTTCCTGCGAGGGGTGCCGTGTGCTTCCCGCCCAACTGCTCCACTCGCACACCCACCGACACGCTCATGACGACGGCCCTGTGCGCCTCGCCTGCTGCACGCATGAGGAGGGGCCGCGACGAACGGCGCGCTGAGGGAGCCGTGACGTGTGGGCGTGCGACGAGGGCCTGTGGGGCGGAGCACACATTTCTTCCCTCTTGTTTTGTTTTCTTTTGCGGTCAGGGCGGGCAGACACCCGCAGCGCCACACACACAGCCACACCCTGCCGCCGTGTTTTTCTTTAAGGATTTGTTTTGCTTTGCGTGTTTATTTCATGCGGTGGCGCACCCTTCGGTGTCGGCCTCGTGAGCATTTCTCTCCCCTCCGATGATTTCTTTTTCTTTTGCTGCGCTCACTCTCCTGACGGAGTGACGCGACTGCCGTCATGTCTGCGTGCTTCTCTCAGTCCCCACACACGAGTGACTGTGCTCTGCGGGCCGCACTCACGCGCCGATGAGAGGGCTGAGGGGAGCAGCAACACGCAGATGACCCCATGAAATATAAACGATGTGCGGACACATGGAGGGTCAGACGGTTGAAAGACATTTAAATATCTTTTAATTTTCTTTTGCGGGCAAAATACATACAGACAGCTTGGTGTGGCCACACGGCAGCCAGGCGATCTTCTTTTTCTTATTTTAAAATTTGTGTGGAGCAGTAATGGACGATTTCTTTTTCATTTATAATTATTTTGTGTGGTGGGGTTTACATAAGACGAAGGGGATGTTTTTTTGTTTTCAATAAATCTTTTGTGAATTGCCGCTGCTTGGGCTGCAGTGCAGTCATGAGATTGAGCGGTCTTCTTGTTGTTGTTTCCGTTATGCGTCTCCGCTGTACATTTTTGTGCGTCCCTCCGCATACTCTGCTCCCTCCTTTCTACGTCTTTGCTTTGTGTTGCTGCAGGCATACACACACACACACACAAGATGCACATTGCAGTGGATATGAATGCACCTTTTGTAGTGCATGCTGGCAGTTGCGTGTGGCGGCTGTTGTCTTCTTCCGTGGCCATGAGGAGGAGAGAGGGAGCGCAGCCCGAGTCTATTTCCCTGTGGGTGTGATGCACCGCGTGTGACTGCGCTGAGTTGGGCTCCGTGCCCCATTGATGGCGGGATGGCAGGAAACTTTGTGCCGCGTCATGGATGGATGAGGGTTCGCTTGCTCCGTGTGCGTTGTGTGGTGGCCGCGGGGTTTTGGCCATTTCCCTGGGGCTGCGGGAATGAGCTGGGGGAGATGGTGGTGGATGTCTTCTCCTCCTGCATGGTGGGTGGCTGCTGGCGTTGTGTGCCTTCCTTGCGTGGATTCCGTCTCGTGGTGTGTGAACTGTGCGGCTGGGCCTGCTGCCCTCTCCTCATGTTGTCTGCGCTCTCTCGCTGTATCCGCTGTGCTCCGTCCCTCTCCCTCTCGTTCCATTCTTTTCCTTTCTGGCTCACCGATCAGCTGACTGACACCAGCGACTCCACTACGGGCGATGATGACTGCGATGGTGACGGTGCGTCGCCGTGTTGGTACCTGCGCTCTTGTGCTGCTGCTGCACGTCCGTGTGCGTGACGGCGACAGGAGACGATAATAATGATAACAGCCGTCCTCCCAGCCCTGAGCTAGGGAAACCGGATCCTACAAAAATATGCCTGGTGCATTACAGCCATATGGTGGGGAGACCGGTGTGCCACAGACAGAGAGTGGGAGAGACAGCGAGGAGGGTTTGAGAAGTCCAGGACCTTCGTTGCCAAAGGAAGCAGGCACAGCCATCACTGGACAGACACGAGTTCCGCCAGAGTCACTGAGTTCGGCTAGCGATAATCCAGAGCCAGCAGGTTTGGCAACTCAGTCTCCACACACACACAAGGTGCGACCGGTATGTCAGATGCACAAAATAAAAGGCGCAGTACAATACACAAGGCGACGAGAATCATAAGGCACGGATATCAAATCAGAAGATCAAAATGCCAAATATTACCACCAATAAGACTACAACAACGCTCTGGTCAGCCGGCCACCTCAACGTGGTGCCGGGGTGCAGTACTCTTTGCTAGAGAGGAAGCTAAGCGCCTGCTGCCCTTTCGTTGCGCGCGGAGAGGTGACAGACGCCGAACAAGGTGGTCGGAAGGGCACCAGATGGAGCCATTTGTAATGGCTGCCCGCGGAGCGGTATTTCTATCCGCTGCTGAATTCCATCGGCGCTTATCAGCGCTATGCATACCTTTTGCGTGCCGTATGTGACGCGCAACGACAAAAGCTACTGCTAAGCGAGGCAATTGAGCAGCACCCAGACCCCATAGCAGTACTCCAGATGAACGTTTTTTTGCCTCACGGCGGCCAAACTCGCAACATTAATGGCGCAAGGAGCAGACATAATGGCCATCCAGGAGACTTGGAAGTCGTCGGAGCAGATCGCCAGCATGCACACTGGAGATTATGTGCTCTATGCGCAGTCGCGCATCGGCAAGGGAGGCGTTGTGGTGGTGCTGGTGCGTACAACTCTCCGCTCCAAGCGTATACCTCTCACCATCCCCCAGCATGACACCAGCCTTGAAGTGGTGGTGGTCCAGGTTGCTCTGGACCAGAACCGTGATCTTATTGTAGCGAGTGCCTATATGAGACCACCACCGCACGTAACGCAATCCTTCAGGCGGTTAGTAAACTGCCTTCCAGCCTCGTCGCCGCTCCTGCTGTGCGGGGATTTCAACATGCATCACCCACAGTGGGAGCCATTCTTGGAGACTTCTCCAAGCGAGGTTGCTGCAGAATTTTTAGAACTGTGCACGGATGCGGGACTCACCTTGGTTAACAAACACCCCTGGTGAGATCACGTATGCCCGTGGCACAAGAGAACGATCCTGTATCGATCTGACATGGTCAAAGCATTTGACTGTGTCGGATTGGTCAGCTTCCGTGTCGCCGCTTAGTGATCATTATATGCTGACATTTACGCTGCATCAGGCATTTAAGGATACCACACCTTCGGCACCTAGGATATTCCACAGTTGGGGGAAGTGCAAGTGGGATTTATTCATCAAGGACCTCGACGCACAACTTCCGGCATACGACTATAAAAAGCAGTCCACCGGCATTAAGGCTTTCACGAGAGCGCCTATAACTTCGTATCGACGACATTGCCCCCGCGGAATGCACAAGGACGGTCCCAGGCTTTGGGACGACACTCTCATGGAGGCAGAGCGGATGGCTACCGACAGCAAGGCCCGCTATCTACAGTCACCGACGCCCGACCGTGAGGCCGAAATGCAACGGACAAGGAGTCAATTCTTCCTCCTACTCCGAGAGCGCTTGCGCAACACGTATCTACGCCGCATCAGCAAGTTAAATCCAGGCGAGCCACTCGCATGGAAATACATTTCCGGACGAAAAAAGGCATCACTTCCATCTCCCACATCAATTTTATTGGGAGGTGGCCAACACACTTATAAAACAGCAAGGAGAGCAGCGAATGCTCTCAATCGCATCTTTCTTCCATTTCACCCCTCTCACAAGGCAGTTAGGCCTTCCAAAGGCATCAACAGACAGAACACATCCTTGAACATTAATGCTTCTTCTTCTATTTTTGGACCACAGAACAGCAACGAGTTGATCTCTACATTTACATCAGGGGTTTTGTCACTGCCCTATTGATGCACCTTTTAATCGTACGGAACTGCTTGCTGCGCTACGCAACACGCCGTATGGCAAGGCCCCGGACCGGATGAAGTCTACAGTGAGGCACTGCGACATATTTCGTCAAAGGGCCTTCGATTCCTTCTTCGTTGCATTAACCACAGCTGGACGACCGGTGCGATCCCGGCTGAGTGGAGACGCGCTACCATCGTTCCACTCTTAAAACCCGGTAAATCGCCGGAACTGCTTGAGTCATATCGACCCATCAGCCTCACTTCCATTGTGAGTAAGGTTGCTGAGAAAATGGTACTGAAGAGATTGCTTTGGGTGTGGACGCCGCACCCCCACCAGTATGCATATCGTAGTATGCGTACCACGACGATGCAGCTGGCACACCTGATACACGAAGTGGAGCATAATAGAAATCATTATTTCCAAGTGAGCCTTCCCAAGAAGAGCGGTATTGGCAATCAACTCCACTACAGACCCCATCGGACTCTGCTGGTGTTGGTTGATTTCAGCAAGGCCTTTGACTCCATAGATCATCGAGTCCTCAGTCGCTTGCTGGCTAATATTCCGGGGGTGGATTGTAGAAGGTGGCTTAGAAACTTTCTATGTGGTCGCTACGCGAAGACACGAGTTGGCCACAGACACGGCGATCGGCGTCCCATGCTGCGAGGAGTTCCTCAGGGGTCCGTGCTGGGACCGTATTTGTTCTCCCTTTACGTACACCCACTTCTCAGTCTGCTGAACAGCTTTGCGGGTGTCACAGCGGACATGTATGCGGACGACCTCTCTATTATCGTCAAGGGGCAGTCCCGGGAAGACGCCATTCCCACTGCCAACATGGTTCTTCAAAGACTGCATGCGTGGAGTCAGGAAAATGGCCTGGCCACCAACCCGTCAAAGTGTGAAGCTGCTTGGTTCACACTATCCACGCACACGGAGTCCGATTATGATCGTGGAGGAAGGTGGCCCCTGGTAGTGGCTGGATGTCAAATCCCAGTCATGACCATGGGGGCATCGCGAACTACGAAGCTTCTCGGCATGGATCTCGATCCGCGACTGACGCTAAATGTGGCTGCCTCCAAGCAATGCGCTGCCACTTCGCAACGGATATCGCAGCTACGCTGCATAGCGCATAAAGAGGCGGGACCATCTCCACATGACCTACGCACGTTCGCCATTGGATATGGTGCTTCCAAATTACGCTATGGCAGCGAGCTCATATCGGCAGTAGCGACGGATTCAGCGAAGAATGAGATGCAGAAGACGTACGCAACTCTAGCACGCATTGTCAGCGGAGTTCCGAGCACTGTCGACCCGGAATCCGCACTGCTGGAGGCTAATATGCCGCCGCTCCACGTCCTTTGCCTGCGCGCGCGGCTCTCCATATTTGAGAACACACGCGCATGTCAGACGGACTGGATGCGGAGACCCCCGCCTGAGCCACCACCTCGCGCTGGTTTCCGCATGTCGCCATTACCTCGGGACGAGCTATATGCCTTTGTAGACGCATACACAAAGGACTATGGCATCACCGAGAGCTCACCACGCGAAGAGCGGTTCTTTCGCAGCTCCATTCCTCCCTGGTTTGCGGCCTCCGCTCACCGGGCCACCATCGGTGTGGAACTTCCGATAGACCTCTCAATAACTGACGAGGAAGAGCCGATACGGGAAAGGCGCAGAGTCAGCGAAGAGGCTCCAGCGCTGCACAGCCATCGTTCGTGGACACTCGCGACGGATGGCGGTGTCGACGTTCCCAAGTCAGCAGGGGTTGGAATACTGCTCTCATCCCTCAACTCATCGGAGATAATAGAAAAGGCCAGTATAAACTGCGGTGCACGCCCATGCAGCTACAGGACGGAATCCCGTGCACTGCTTCTAGCCCTGGAGAAGCTGATGATTCCTCGTATCCGCCACAGGCGTAAAACCCTGCTTGTGGTTACGGACAGTCAGTCTCTTCTAGCGGCTCTAAACAAGGGCCCGCTCAGTCAGACCGACTGGACGGAGGATCAGATCTGGCAGCGTCTCTTGACACTGACGTGTGCTGGCTGGTCCGTGCACCTGCAGTTTTGTTACGGACATTGCGGAGTACATGCCAACGAGCTTGCAGATCAGCATGCGACGCAGACTATGGCAACTGGACAATACACGGAGCAAGGAATCGCACCTTTATGGCATACGGATCTGCTGACATGTTTTACTACCCAGCTCACCAACAAGTGGCGTAGTACCATTCGTCAGGACACCCACCACTACCTGCTTGGCGGCGCCAGGCCATCAGATCCCGGCGGCAAGCACATAATCACTCAGGAGGCCCTCGACCAACAGGAACGGATACACACTGCACGGGAAGGGTGCGGGGAATCCGAGCTCTGGGGTCGCCTGTACTGGACTGTGAGAGATTGCACGAACCAATGCCGATTCCGCAACATCTCACCGGGACAGTCTGCATATATGCGCTCTAACAACGATCCAACTGCACCGGGGACGGACACTGTTCCCCCGTCGGCGAGGGAGGAAGACGTCTCTCCAGTAAGGGGACGGACCCTCACACGCCGTCGGAAGGAGAAATGTCCGCACTCTGATTTTACATTGACGGGATTCTCGGGTCTCGTCAGTCACTGTCGGTCCTTTCATCCGGAACATCCCCCACCGCTTCCCGAGCTCAAATGTGATTTCTGTGACATGGTTTTCCCCACACGGAGAAGCACCGCACAGCACAGAAGTCGCTGCACACACAACCCAGACGCCACTCGACATCGAAACAGCAGTGCCAGGAGGCGATCTCTGCTGCCGCAGGATCAGCCAGCTTCCACAAGCATGCCAATTGGCCCGCAGGAAACCTTGCACCATCTGCTTCTAGAATGTCCAGGCACCTTGGCTGTGCGCCAACGGCTGGGCATTGAACAGGACCTTCGCCTCGGAAAGTTCTCTCAATGGCAGTTGCTTCATAGCAGGAAACTCATTTTGCTGCTCGACCACCTCTTCGGCACCCAGATGGCATTGTATAGCTAGACGCGCTGGTAAGAGTAGGAAAAAAATATAATGACCTCATTACGTCCAATACCACCGATGTGTACGGGCGATGGGACTGCATCCATGGTCCTCAAGCACACGCCCCCGCCGCTAAGGGGCCTACAAACAGCGGTGCGTGCAGCAGCGCCACACAGACCACATCTTCTTTAAACAAAAAAATCAAAGAGAGTAGAGACGTCTAGTTCGAAGGTGACATGTCCCTGCCGACGGTGAGCAGCGGCGAACGTATCACCTCGTGTGCGGACACCACTGCTGCTTCTGCTTTTGGGACTGTGTGTGGTTGTGGCAGTGTTCTGAGCCACGGAGTGTGGAGTTGCGACTTCTGACGGAAAATATGCGCCGCGTTCCCTGCGGGCCTTCTTTTTTTGATGTTCTTTTTAATGTTGTTTAATGGAACAATGGGAGTACCTTTTCTTTTGTTTTACTTAATGGTCAGTTGCTGCGCACCGTCATGAGCGAATTGTTTTCCCTCTTGATTGCTTCTGTTGCCCACACGCGGTACAGGCCCCACGGCTGTGCGCTCCACGGACGACACAAAAGGAGGAGTGGAGAGACAGGCCGGATGCCGCATGACGTGTGTGGGATGTTGTGTGGGCTTGTGGAACAGTAATATTTTTTTCCTTGTGCAGGTACTGTACGCATGTACATATAAACACAGTCCTGCTTTGCTGCATGGCGTACGAAATGATGATTCTGCTGAAGTGTATTTTTTTGGAGGAGGAGACTCCTGTTGGACACTCAACTACTTTTTTTGTTTTGGTATTGCTTTTTTACTTCTGGTGTGCGGGTCAGTGTGCGTTCCTCTGCAGGGCTGCTGCCGTTGTTTACGGTGCGTGGTGTAGCGGCCGTGTCTCTCTTTTTGCTTCCGCTCTGCGTTGACGTGTTGTTAGTTTGTGCTGAAGGCTACACGCAAGTGACAGGAGTGATGGCGATGATGATGACTGGCCGTGTGCTGCTGGTGTGTGCCCTCTGCGTGCTGTGGTGCGGTGTCTGCTGTGGTGGACGAGCTGAAACAATTCCTGCTTCCCCAATTTCTCCGTCCGACGAGAAATCTCAAAACGGAAAGGCCGTCGTTGTCGCTGGAGAAGTTGGCCAAAACGGTGAAAAGAAAGCGCCAAAAGAAACATCATCACCAACGCGGTCAGAATTACCGGCAGCGGCAGCGAAATCATTACAGGAAACACAACCCGGAGGAGGAGCATCAAAAGCGGCAAGTACAACGACGGACAACACGGATCAAAATACAGAAGATAAAAAGAAAGAAGAAAAGGGGGTAGAGGAAAAGGAAGACGAAGAGGAAGAAGAGGAAGAGGAAGAGGATGATAGAAGGGAGGACGGAAAGGATGATAAGAAACAAAAGGAGGAGACAAAGAAAGAGGAAGCTGTTGCCAGCACCACAGAGGAGATCTCAGCAGTCAGTCAAGAGCAGCCAAGTTCATCTTCTGCTGCGGAGGGAGCATCGAATATAACAAATCCCAACAGCACCCAAACAACTGGAGACGATGATCCAGCAGCTGATGTTGCAGGGAAAGCGGAGGGAAAACAAAATGAAAATAAAGATGCCAATCCGAAGGAAGCACCAGTCGAAGCCACAGCCACGAAAACTACAACGGCGACGACTGGCGACAGTGACGGCAGCACCGCGGTCTCCCACACCGCCTCCCCTCTTTTGCTTCTTCTTGTTGTTGCTTGTGCGGCTGCTGCTGCGGTGGTGGCCGCGTGAGAGTGAGGGAGAGAGAGCCGTGCACCGCCCGCACACACACTCGTCCTTCTCTCTGTGTGTGTGTCCCCTTGCATGGACTCTCGCTCTCACCTCACCCCACGAGGCACACACATAATGTGCCCATTGTATATATGCATGTACACCCATGCAGGCCCGTTGGTGCTCTCTTTTGCACGAAACGCACCGCTGCCGTCCTGCCTGCCTGCATGGGCGGAGCACCGTAACTGTTTCAGTTTTGTTTTTATTGCATTGAGTGGGCGACCTCTCTCTCTCTCCCTCTGTGTGTGTGTTTTGCTTTACGGGAGCAATGAGAGTGTGTGTGCGCTGGTCGTCCCACGCTTCGGCCTTTTCTTTTTATTGTTTTGAATCTTTGCTTCTGTTGTGGTTGAGTGCACCCATTTTACTTTCATTGATTGGTTTTCTTCCTAAAGTGCGGATGGCTGAATATTCCCTTTTGTATTCTCCTGTTCTTTGTTTCTCCCACGCAATCGGTCTTTGTTGCTTCAGCGAGCCACGAAATATTTGCTTAACACCCACATCAATGGCCTACTTGCTCTACACTTCACAGTAGTTTGGAACGTTGGTGCTGCTGCATGTGATGGTGTTTATGTGTGATTGCCAGCGAGTGCTTTGCTGTCACTTTGACGTACCCTCGATTTGCTGAATATGTGATGCGTGCCGACAGTACGAATTGGATCCGCGTTGCTGTGAGGGATGTGCCTTTTTGAGCAGTTGGTGCGCTGCAGCCGTACACCGTCATTGGGAGGGAGGGATGGATGCCCATCCGCATCAACGTATCCACAAGGGACCTGGATGATACCGGGAAGCATTGGATATCAGAGCGGTACTACGCAATGAATTCATTGAATGGCAATTGCGAGTGTGAAGGTGACGTTGTATCCTCCGCGCACGGGATCATTCTCGAGAATGAAGTTGTCCCTGCTGCTGTCAACCCGCATGCGGATCGTCTGCTTGTGCAGCCACTGGAGGGTCCTTTGATTGTGCTCCATTTGCCACGGGCAGCGTTTGCAGTCGGTTTACGGTGCGTGCTGGGCATTGTTTCATCTGTGTTGCCAATGCTGACATGGTGCTGTGCGTGGCAGAGCGCTGTCGGTGGTGGTGCACTCGACGACTGCCGTGATGGCTGCGAGGAGCCCCGCGACCGTGACGACATTGATGGCATGGAGCTGCAGGATGGCGATGGTGACGGGAGGACGCTGGACTCGCACTGGTCGCAGCGCCACGCGAAGGATGAGTGGATGGCACCGATTGGGAGTGCCGTCTACCGCACGGAGCTGACGCTGGTCGCACCGGCTGACCTGGGCTGCATGAGGGCGGAGTGGGAGATGGCGGAGCCGATGCGCTGGTGAAGGAATTCGTGCTGTGCGCTGCTGCAGAGGAAGTGCTCCGCACCGAACATGAGTGGATATCCCCAGATGTTCAGTGAAGCGGGCATTAATGCCAGACGCTGCACGTTGGATCGGTATTCGAGTGGTTGGTGTGTAGACGGAGTATCCATGAAGGGTCAGCAAAACGCCCGATGGACAGTTGCCCCATCATTGGTCCCGCACCGGATGTGAGAAATGCTGCCGCTGCTATTTGGAGGGAAGAATACTTGTCTGCGGTGCCTGGTGACAAGCCCTCTTCGTGGTGTCTGGACACGCTTCCCACCAACACGACGGATGCGAGGGACCCGGAAGAAAAATACATCTCGGTGCTGCCTTGCATGCGGCATTGCGGTGCCTCGGCATGCGGGTGCGTCTGAGAGTGACTGAAGGGGGTAACGCCCGTTGTGCCCCATGCACGACCGAGGCGACGATTACGTGGGTTGCTCCACCCTACGACGAGGGAAAAGCTATTTTCCGTGACCACGCGCAGGTGTGCACGATATCCGCCACCAGCGGCAGCCTGCTTCCAGTGGTTCCGTGGGGTGGCGATGTGAGGGTGTGGAGCAGGACGGTTTCACCGGCATCTACTGAACAAGCTTTGCTACGGGCATCCGTCCCCGATCCAGAGAGCATTGGGACCGGCCGTGGCACACCACCGAAGTATGTGGACACGGCTGCTCCCCAGAAGCATCCGTCGCCGGAGGAGAGGGAAGTTGCCTCCGGTGCCACGACGGCAACGGAGTGCTCTTGCCCAGCGACACCGCGGGTACGCCGCAGGAGGCGGAGAAGATGAGCGATCTTCCGGACAGCGACGATGTGGCCGCCGGTGGTGTGACGTCTGTTGTGGGACAATCATTAGGAGATGAGGCCGCCAGCGACAAGGCCGGTGGCGGTGCCACAGCCACGGGACCCAAGAGCCCTGATGCCGCTGATGCCGCGTAGGGCGCCGTGGACCCTCCGCCGAGGGAGGATGAAGCGGCGATGGGGTGCGGGGTTGGGAGGCAGAAATGAAGGACGCCCCGCCTCCGATCCACGCAATAACACTGCGGCTGCTGCTTGTCCCTTTCCGCTGATTCTTCTGCTTGCCGCTGCCGCCGCGGTGCCAACACTGAGCAGTGGGTGCAAGAGAGAAAGGCCTATATCAACTGGCATGTCCCTGTCAGTATATACACACACTCTGCTTGTCCTTATACTTTGTACCAGGGACATGCTGTATGCACTCTCCCTCTTTTGTGTTGGTTGCTAATGTGGCGGCAATACGCGTGTATTATGGGTTGGGATAAGAAATTGTTTGACTTCTTCTGGAAGATACTGTGGGGTGTTTGTGTGCGTGTGCGAGGGATCTGTGTGGTTTGATTTCCCTATTTTTATTTGCCTGCTTTGGCATTGTGTAATGATAATTCCCTTCTCCATTATGTGTGTTCTGAAGTGTTGCTAGGGCACCGGGAGTGGATGCCTGTGGACGCACGCCGTGCATTATGCGCCACATTGGTGGGAGGGGAGACTGACGTAACTGGCGGGATTCAGTAAGGCGCATTTTTGCCCACGGACCCTGCAGCCGCAGCAGTATGAGTGGCGCTTTGCATATGGACGTGTGGATTGTTTCTCTCTTGTGAGGCCTTTTTTACTGCGTGTCATTCTCCGCTCGGGTACCGTGCCCGTGGCAGCAGCGGCGGCATCAAAAGGGCTGTGTGCGTGGAGCGTCCTTGATTGAGTGCCTGTCTTACTTCTCTATTCTGTTGATTGATTGTACCGTGTGCCGGCCAAACGGTTGACATGACGTTCTTCTGACGGCGGGGTCCGCGTGACACGATGTTGCGTCGCGTGCTTTGTTGCGGTGTGTGATTTCAGCAACGGTTTTTGGGCGGTTGACTGTTGGGTCGTTGAGGGCGGCGTGGCGACGGGTGTGGATGGACCCGATTGTGAGCCGTGGCTGTTCGTGCGGGGAGCCGCGGGAAGGAAGAAGGCAGCGGAGCGATGGGCTCACGAGGAGTGCGGTAGCGTGCAGCCATGAGGATTGGCGACAGGGAACTCACTGCCGCTGTGAGTTGCCGTGTGTGGTGTTTGTTTCTGTTATTATTACTTGCGTTGTTGGATGTGGCCGCTGTGGGGGAAGACTGTTTTTTGTTTCTTTTTCACGCCGTTTTGGGATCCTTTTCTGCACCGACATCACTGTGTTCCTGCCGTACTGTTGCGCCCTCTTTCCCGTCCATTTTTGGGGCAGCTGCGGGTGGGTTTTACATGCCGTGGAGTTGTGTGCCGTGCTGTCCGGTGTTTCATTGTTGCCTGTTCTTCCTGCGTGCACGCGTCCCCCATGCTCATGACAACAACCCTCATGCAAACGCTGCTCCTCCTTTTCCATGCTGCTGATGTGTGTGTGTTCTTCTCATCCTCCTCTCTTTGTCCCTCCCTAGACTGTGTGTGCGGCCGTGATGACGATGATGACTGGCCGTGTGCTGCTGGTGTGTGCCCTCTGCGTGCTGTGGTGCGGTGTCTGCGGTGGTGGACGAGCTGAAACATCTCAAGATTCTCCGGCTACTCCGCCCGAAGAGAACACTCAAAAAGAAGAAAATACCGTCGGTGTCACTGGAGGAGGTGTCCAAAACGGTAAACCGGAAGTGCCACAAGCAGCAGGAGTATCGGTGCAAGGCGCAAACGAAGCGGCAGCGAGGCCGTCACAGGCACAACAATCCGGAGGAGGAGCATCAGTAACGTCAAGTACAACGAAGGACAACAAGGGTCGAAATACAGAAGAAGGTAAAAAGGAGGAAAAAGAAGTGGAAGAGGAAGAGGATGATAGAAGGGAGGACGGAAAGGATGATAAGAAAGAAAAGGAGGAGACAAAGGAAGAAGAAGCTGTTACCGGCACCACAGAGGAGATCTCAGCAGGCGGTCAAGAGCAGCCAAGCTTATCTTCTGGTGCGGCGGGAGCATCGAATATAACAAATCCCAACAGCACACCAACAACTGGAGACGATGACCCAGCAGCTGATGTTGCAGGGACAGCAGAGGGAAAACAAAATGAAAATAAAGATGCCAATCCGAAGGAAACACCAGTCGAAGCCACGAAAACTACGACGGCGACGACTGGCGACAGTGACGGCAGCACCGCGGTCTCCCACACCTCCCCTCTTTTGCTTCTTCTTGTTGTTTTTGCGTGTGCGGCTGCTGCTGCGGTGGTGGCCGCGTGAGAGTGAGGGAGAGAGAGCCGTGCACCGCCCGCACACACACTCGTCCTTCTCTCTCTGTGTGTGTGTGTCCCCTTGCATGGACTCTCGCCCTCACCTCACCCCACGAGGCACACACAATAATGTGCCCATTGTATATATGCATGCACACCCATGCAGGCCCGTTGGTGCTCTCTTTTGCACGACACGCACCGCTGCCGTCCTGCCTGGCTGCATGGGCGGAGCACCGTAACTGTTTCTGTTTTGTTTTTATTGCATTGAGTGGGCGACCTCTCTCTCTCTCCCTCTGTGTGTGTGTGTTTTGCTTTACGGGAGCAATGAGAGTGTGTGTGCTGGTCGTCCCACGCTTCGGCTTTTTTTGTTTCTTTTTGTTTTGAATCTTTGCTTCTGTTGTGGTTGGGTGCACCCATTTTACTTTCATTGGTTGGTTTTCTTCCTAAAGTGCGGACGGCTGAATTTTCTCTTTTGTATTCTCCTGTTCTTTGTTTCTTCCCACGCAATCGGTCCTTGTTGCTTCAGCGAGCCACGAAATATTTGCCTAACACCCACATCAATGGCCTACTTGCTCTACACCCCACATTAGTTTGGAACGTTGGTGCTGCTGCATGTGATGATGTTTGTGGTGTGATTGCCAGCGGGTGCTTTGCTGTCACTTTGACGTACCCTCGATTTGCTGAATATGTGATGCGTGCCGACAGTACGAATTGGATCCGTGTTGCTGTGAGGGATGTGCCTTTTTTGAGCAGTTGGTGCGCTGCAGCCGTACACCGTCATTGGGAGGGATGGATGCCCATCCGCATCAACGTATCCACAAGGGACCTGGATGGTACCGGGATGTATTGCATCTCAGAGCGGTACTACGCAATGAATTCATTGAATGGCAATTGCGAGTGTGAAGGTGACGTTGTATCCTCCGCGCACGGGACCATCCTCGAGAATGAAGTTGTCCCTGCTGCTGTACACCCGCATGCGGATCGTCTGCCCGTGCAGCCACTGGAGGGTTCTTTGATTGTGCCCCCATTTGCCACAGGCAGCGTTTGCATTCGGTTCACGGTGCGTGCTGGGCATTGTTTCACTGGTGTTGCCAATGCTGACATGGTGCTGTCCGTGGCAGCGGCGCTTGGTGGTATTTGGTGCACTGCGGAGCGCCACGCTGGAGGATGGTCGTCCCGTCGCTGGTGCCATGCACTTTGCCGGCCGTTTTATTTCGCGGATGCCTCGCCACGCGCATCGCCGCGCACCTGGTGGCCCATGCTTTTGGGTTCACCCACCCGCACGTGGCCAGCCGCAGCATGGTGAGGAATGTTGCCGGTGTGCGTGACAGAGCGCTGTCGGTGGTGGTGCACTCGACGACTGCCGTGGTGGCTGCGAGGAGCCCCGCGACTGCGACGACATTGATGGCATGGAGCTGCAGGATGGCGATGGGGACGGGAGGACGCTGGAGTCGCACTGGTCGCAGCGCCACGCGAAGGATGAGTGGATGGCGCCGATTGTTGTGCCGGCTGCCGCACGGAGCTGACGCTGGCCGCACCGGCTGACCTGGGCTGCATGAGGGTGAGGTGGGATATGGCGGAGCCGATGCGCTGGTGAAGGAATTCGTGCTGTGCGCTGCTGCAGAGGAAGTGCTCCGCACCGAACATGAGTGGATATCCCCAGATGTTCTGCGAAGCGAGCGTTTCTGCCAGACGCTGCACGTTGGATCGGTATTCGAGTGGTTGGTGTGTAGACGGAGTATCCATGAAGGGTCAGCAAAACGCCCGATGGACAGCTGCCCCGTCATTGTTCCCGCACCGGATGTGAGAAATGCTGCCGCTGTTATTTGGAGGGGAGAATACTTGTTTGCGATGCCTGGGGACAAGGCCTCTTCGTGGTGTCTGGACACGCTTCCCACCAACACGACGGATGCGAGGGACCCGGAAGAAACATACATCTCGGTGCTGCCATGCATGCGGCATTGCGGTGCCTCGGCATGCGGGTGCGTCTGAGAGTGACTGAAGGGGGTAACGCCCGTTGTGCCCCATGCACGGACGGAGCGACGATTATGTGGGCCGCTCCGCCCTACGACGAGGGAAAAGCTATTTTCCGTGACCACGCGCAGCTGTGCACGATATCCGCCACCAGCGGCAGCCTGCTTCCAGTGGTTCCGTGGGGTGGCGAGGAGAGTGTGTGTGGAGCAGGACGGTTTCACTGGCATCTACTGAACAAGCTTTGCTACGGGCATCTGTCCCTGATCCAGAGAGCATTGATCCCGGCCGCGGCACCCACACAAAGGATGTGGACACGGCTATTCCCGAAAGGAATTTGTTGCTACAGGGACCATGGCGGCTTTCTGTGCTGTTTTTGTTGTTGGAGTGAGGCACAGGCGAAGGAAACTGCATGCCGTCCCGGTGTTAGCAGTTGTGCGCATCACTGTTGCCATGCAGCTGCGGCTTTCCGAGGTGAGTGCACAGCAGTGGCATATCGCTTTGCTTGGTCGGCACGACTGCGTGTTGGCGGGGATCGCTGTCCTTTGCACCGCTAAAGCCCTGCTGTCCGTGGCGCGTTGTGGTGGTGGATGTGCCTGACTGCGGTCCAGCACGCGGCCACCCAGCAGTCGATAAAGAGTGGAAGCATGTCATGGTCAGTGGTTGAGTATGCACACATCCGTGATCTCTCATGGGCGGAGCCGTTTTCCCACACAAAACAGGGGAGTGAATGGGTACCGACCCCATCGCCGCCTGCCATGCTCAGTTGTACCATGTCCGAGCTGCCATGTGCTTGTTGTTTTGTGATTCTGGGAGCAGGGGTGGCAATCGTTGCGTGTGCCCTCTTACCACTTATTGCTTTCACGGTTGGACCACGCGTTCGATGGGGAAGGCTCCGTGCCGTGTGTGGGGATTTCTGCGTGTCGGCTCGCTGCTGCGCTTTTGTTGTTGTTTTTTTTTGCTTTATGTGTGTGGGGCACCGATGTTCCTGCTGTGGGTGGCGCGGGGACTCTTTTTTCCGTATTTGTTGTTGCAGACTGCGACGCGTTGGTGATGTTGTGCGCGAGTGGGGGACGGCCTTGCACGATGCGGAGAGTTGTGTGCGGCCCGCACGGCACATTAGTTGCCGCTCGCAACGGCAACTCCCGGCGCGGATGGCCGTGCTGACGTGCCGCAGGTATGTGGCATCTCGTGAGGAAGGAGGACGGGAGCCCGCGAGTTGAATCCTTTCGAAGTGTTGCGGGCGTAATGTTGGCGGCGTGCGGACAGTGAGTGGTGTGGCGTTGAGGGTGCCTGTGACGAGTGCGGATTGGTTCCCGTCCAGCAGTTGCACCTGCCATGGAGTCACTGCCTCTGTGGATCCGTCGAATAGAGAACCCCCGGCTGTGCGGGATGATGTGCGACAGCGGCGGAGAGGGTGCAGCGAGTGGCGGAAGCACCCGCTGTGGCTTTTACTGCTGGTGGCAGTCGCTGTGTGTTCCCGGTGCACTGTTCTTCCTTCTCATTCCGTGTGTCTGTGTGCGTGAGTTGTTGTTGTTGGGAATCACTGCGGTGGGGATGATGATGCCACTCACTGTGGAGGGGCGGCGGTGTTCACTGTTTCACTCCTTTTCCTCTTCTCTCTCTTTCTCACACACAAGAAGGAAAGTAAGTAAGGCTAAACGCTAATCGCTACTGTGAAATTCGAAGGCACTGAAAGAACCAACAGCACACACCGCCGCCCACACATATTTATATGCTCTCACGTGTTGCTGCAGTCATGGCACCCCGCACACCCAACCGTCGCCGCGTGACCGGATCCAACGGAAGGAGGAGGGAAGGAAGAGAGAGTGAGCCGCAGAGACCCAACATGTCTCGGCATCTCTTCTGCTCTGCGGTGCTTCTCCTCGTTCTTGTGATGATGTGCTGCGGCACAGGAGTTGCTCACGCGGAGGTGCAGCCATCGCAAAAAAAGTTTGAATGGAAAGTCATCAAGGATGAGGGTGGTGGGGTAACTGTGGAGTCGTTGGGTGCTCCCGGTCTTCTAAAAGTGGGGAGTGACGTGTTTGCCGTTGCCGAGGCGAAGAACAAGGAGAAGAACGGTCAAGGCAGCTTTACTGGCATTGCATCCCAACTTCTCACGGAAACAGAGGAAAAAAAGGATAACACACCGGTGGAAGTTCTGAAGGATCCAAAAGATACAAAATTTCTGGAGGAAGACGGTTCCGCAGACTCAAAGAAGAAAGTGGATGTGAGCCGACCAACAACAGTTATGAGGGGAAATGAAATTTACATGCTTGTTGGGAAATACAGCCAGGCAGCTGCCTCTGATCAGGATAGAGTTGCCAATGACGGGGGATTATTGCTGGTGCAAGGGAGCGTCTGTGACGAAGGTGGTAGTGGCAAAAGGATCAAATGGAAAGATAATGACGGTGTCTCGCGTATTTCTGTTGGCGAACTAGATTCCTGGACAGGGCTGACTGGCGGCGGTGGATCGGGTATTGAGATGGAGGAAGGTATGCTTGTGTTCCCCGTGGAAGGCAAGAAGAAGGAGAAGGGTGGATCAAATGACGGAAAGACCGTCTCACTGCTCATATACTCCTCGGAGGATACTAATAAGAATTGGAATCTGTCGAGGGGGATGTCTGACGGTGGCTGCGGTGATCCCTCCGTCGTGGAGTGGAAGGACAAAAAACTCATGATGATGACTGCGTGTGATGATGGCCGCCGCAGGGTGTACGAGTCCGGTGACAAGGGGGAGTCGTGGACGGAGGCGCTCGGGACACTCTCGCGCGTGTGGGGCAACAAAAAGGGTGAAGGAGAGAAGGGCGTTAGAAGCGGGTTCATCACAGCGAGGATTGACGGTGATGAAAATAACAGAAATGTGATGCTCGTCACTCTGCCGGTGTATTCCGAGAAGGCTGATAAAAAAGAAACGGACAATGGAGAAAAAGGCGTACTCCGTCTTTGGCTGACGGACAATACGCACATTGTTGATATTGGGCCGGTATCCGATGATGACGCTGCCGCCAGCTCCCTGCTGTACAAAAGTGCTGAAGGTGGAACTGATAAGAAGGAGTTGATTGCACTGTACGAGAAGAAGAAGAAGGGCGATGAGAAACCATCACCCGGTATGGTCTCTGTGCTTCTGACCGCGCAGCTGCAGCGTGTGAAGGAGGTGCTGGCGACGTGGAAGAAAGCGGACGACCGTGTCTCCAAGCTGTGCCCCTCAAGTGATGTGGAGGATGCCTCAACCGGCGATGCCTGCAGCCCTATTGTTAGGATCACGGATGGGCTGGTTGGCTTTTTGTCGGGCAACTTCTCTGATGGCACATGGAGTGACGAGTACCTCGGGGTGAACGCCACAGTGAAGAACAATGATGATGGGGGTGATAAGGCAACATTGCATGCCGGCGGAGTGAAGTTCACGGGAGCGTGGGCGGAGTGGCCTGTTGGCGCGCAGGGGGAGAATCAGCTGTACCACTTTGCGAACTACAACTTCACTCTTGTGGCGACGGTGTCCATCGACAAGGTGCCGGAGGGAAGCACCCACATTCCTTTGATGGGAGCGAAGACGAATAGTGCTGAGAATACAGTACTCCTGGGACTCTCGTACAGCAACAACGAGAAGAAATGGATGCTACTGTGCGGTAGCGGAAACCGTAAGGAGCTTAGCAGCGCTTTGGAGCCAGGGAAAACACGCCAATTGGCCATTGTGCTACAGAACGGCAGCCAGGGCTCCGCGTACGTTGATGGTCAGCGTGTGGGTGTGGGTGATGCGCCATGTGAATTGAAAGTGACGGAACCGAACGAAATCTCCCACTTCTACATCGGAGGGGATGGAAACAGTGCCGGCGGCGCAGGGAGCCAAGAAGGCGTGTCTGTGACTGTGACGAACGTCCTGCTGTACAACCGCCCGTGGACTTCCGAAGAGATTGGCGCCCTAAACCCGAATAAAGACACCATTACGTCTCCGATGACCGAAAATGCGCCGGAAACCATGTTGCAGTCTCCTGCGAAACCACAGCCGTCGGAAGACGAACCGTTGAAGGAGAATATTGGTGCTGGCGTTTTATCCAGTGCAGCTTCCACTGCTACGACTGTCTCGTCTGATTTTGCCCAAGAGGCGGCAACAGGGAGTGGGGATACGATGCTGGGAAATGGATCACCCCAAACTCCTGAGGAAAGTGTGAGCTCTGGTGAGGATGGTGAGGATGGGGAGACGGCGGAAGGAACGGATGTGCAGGGAGAGGGAATCCATTCACAAGGCAGGGAAGTAAATGCTGCGGCACTCAGCAGCAGCCTCGGAAATGTGTCGCAGGGGAATAACAGCGATGCGTGTACTGTGCGTGGGAGCAGACTGCTGCCGCTGCTTCTTCTGTTGGGACTGTGGGGGTTTGCGGCTCTGTGAGGAGTGACTGGCTGCCGCGTGGGACACTTGCGACTTCCTCAGCACAGAAATACAATTCCCATGGGAACGAATATTTCTAACAACCATTTTTTCGTGCTTTTTTGAGCGTATTTTAAATTTATTTTACTGTTTGCTACTTTCCTGTTTTAAAATTCTTTTTCTTTCAGATCCTTTTTTCTTTTCTACTCTTCCCTCTTTAATTGTTTGTTGCTGCACTCTTCCTGCGAGGGGTGCCGTGTGTTTCCGCCCAACTGCTCCACTCGCACACCCACCGACACGCTCACGACGACGGCCCTGTGCGCCTCGCCTGCTGCACGCATGAGGAGGGGCCGCGACGAACGGCGCGCTGAGGGAGCCGTGACGTGTGGGCGTGCGGCGAGGGCCTGTGGGGCGGAGCACACATTTCTTTCCCTCCTGTTTTGTTTTCTTTTGCGGCCAGGACTGGCAGACACCCGCAGCGCGACACACACAGCCACACCCTGCCGCCGTGTTTTTCTTTAAGGATTTGTTTTGCTTTGCGTGTTTATTTCATGCGGTGGCGCACCCTTCGGTGTCGGCCTCGTGAGCATTTCTCTCCCCTCCGATGATTTCTTTTTCTTTTTCTTTTTTTTTTCTTTTTTAAAAATTCTTTCCAAAGTGTGAGTTGTGGAAGGATGAAGATGATTTTTTATTTAGTTATTTTCATTTAATTTTTTAATGAATTGCCGCTGCTTTGGGCTGCAGTGCAATATCATGAGCTTGAGCTGTCTTTTTCTCTTTATTTCCGTTATGCGTCTTCGCTGTACATTTTTGTTTGTGCGTCCCATCACATACTCTGCTCCTGTTTTTACTTCTTTGCTTCGTGTGTTGCTGCAGGCACACACAACCACATGCTCGCACAAGACGCACATTGCAGTGGATTTGGATGCTTCTTTTGTGGCGTGTGCTGGCGGTTGCGTGTGGCTGCTGCTTCCTCCGTGGGCACGAAGGGAAGGAGGGGAGAGGGAGCGCGCACCGTGAGTCACTCTTCCTGCGACTGCTGTGGAGGGCCGCATCCTTTCGGTGTGCGCTTCTCCGCCGTTGTGCCGTGCGCTCGCGCGTGTCATTTGTTATGCGCGTGCGTGCTGGGCATGTGTTTCCGGAGCGTTGGGCGGCCACCATTCTTTTGCGGTTTGTGTGAGTGGGCACGTGCGGATGAGGGTCAGGGCGCATGGAATGAGGGAATGGCTTGAGGAAAGGGGAATTTGATTTGGAGGATATTTGGACCGGATTATTTGGCTGCGGTGGACACATGCACGACGGATGTGTTTCCGCATAATGGGGGAGGATGCGACAGGGTTTTCCGAAGTGGCCCGTCAATGCAGTTTGGGTTTCATAGCACCGAGGCATAGTGTTCTTCCTGCAATGGCTGGTGACGGCCTCTAGTGGACCGGTGTATTTATGCTGCTGCTGCTGCTGCTCGAGGAGGCGTAGAAGTGCGATTTGAGGTGAGCGGCGGAGGGGCCACACATCCCGCAGTGATGGGCGTCGTTGGCCCAGCGGGTGCCTCTGAAGGTTTTGTTGGATGCAACGTCCTTATGCCCGTCTCCGGATGGCGGCATTCCTGATGCAGCCAACGAACGGGACTGGGAGCGACGGTGAGACGCAAGCACGTGTGGATGTTTGGAGCGGCCGGCGCACCGCACGCTGAGCGCATGGCGCGGTGAGGGCCGGACCTAGAAAGGGACACCGCGTGGGACGTCAGTCTTCACTGCAGCGACCGCCACCGAATTCGGATTTGCTCGCACCTTCTGCGGTCCCTCTTCCTCCCTCACTTCTGTGCCGAGGACTGTGCCGCGGGATCCAGCAGCGCGATGTTTGGCCGCAGGAACATGGCTCGAACAAATGATTTGTGGGAGGGGGATGTGCACTGCGGGGAAAAGAAAAAAAATAGTTGCGAGACGACCACCACCGCAAGGCCGGAGTGAAGTTGTGTTTTGTCCACTTGAGCGAGGGCAGCCTGCCACCTGGTCGGTTAGGAGGATTATTTTTTTTGCGTCGTTGCGCTCTCTTTTTATTCCGCTGCGTTTTCCTGCGGACCTGCGAAGGGAGATTTGCAAGAAATTTCTGCGAGGCGTACGTGCCGTCGTCGGAAAGGCGGATTTTGTTCTCAAAAACGCCACTTTTTAAATTTGTTTTGGGCGGGGAGTTCCTGTCGATTCACTGCGACTTTGTTTCGCGTATTTGATGCGTGTGTTTCCGAGCGGTCCGGTCTGTGCTCCCAGCCCACTCGGATGCGTTGTGCGCGTCGACGTGAAGGTGGCTGCCATCCGTTTTATTGCCTCCCCCGCTGTGGCCGCCGCCGTTGCCTTTCTCCCTTACTGAGGTCCTGCGGCTTCTTGACAAGATGTTTTGGAGAAGGCGTTGCCGCTCTTATCGTCCATGATATTTTGATTCTGGCGTCGCGGTCAGGAGACATTGAACGAGAGGGTTTGCTGCCCTCCTGTTTTATTTGTCCTCTCTGCCTGACGGCCAGTTTTACACAAGCGTGCTCCTCGGCACCTCAGTTGGTGCTGGCGGGTTTGCTCACAGTTGTCGCTGGCAATCGCATGCGCCAAGTCTTCTCTGCTCCTTTTCAGTGTCGCATTTTTTTATTGATTGACGGACGCCATTCTGTCCGGCGTGCTACCTTGATTGGATTGTGTGGGACTGCTCGCCGACGTCATCGGAGAAAGCAGGCCGACTTTTCACGTGTTTAAATGCCATCTTGCGCGCAGGTATTTTTTTCACATGTTCTGTTGGGCACTCAAACAGCGAGGTGTCCGGAACTATGCGTGCGTGGGATTCTTCCTGCCATGCGAACCGCAGACAACACCGCGGGGCTGTCACTTTACTCCGCAGAGTTGTTGTGTCTCTTCGCAGGGCTGGCAGGGAGATTCCATGCCTTCTGCTGCTGCTGGTGTGTCCCCAAATGTTGTCACTCCATGCGAATAATGTACTTCAGCGAGTGAGGGTGTTGATTGGGTTTGTGTGCACTCTGATTGTGTTTGCTACTTTGTGCGGGCACGCAATACTTGAGTGGTGGGAAAATGTAGCGGGGCGATGCATGGCCGCGTCTCGCCCATCGTTCACTGCACGATGGTGTGGTGCACATTGTGGTGTTGACTCTGCGATGTGACTGCGGTCTCCTGCGCGGCAATGGTGGTGGGTGGAGGAGAGTGTTGATCCGCGGCGGGACGGTGGGATCGTGCCTCCTTTTCTTTGTTCCTTCCCTTTTGTGAAGGTGTGCACTTATTTTTTGTGTGAGTGATGGGGCAAACAGACAGACAACGTGAATAAAACAAAATAAAAAAGGGCGATAATGTGGCGGTGTTGTGGCCGATTGCACGTTGCGTTGCTTCGGGGGCGGTGGGCCTCGACTGCTTCACCGACAGGCGTTGCAGTGCGGCTGCATGACGCACCGACCGCCCCGCCGTGCGAGTGCCACGCCCAACGCCATTGGGACTGCGAGACGAGACAGCCGCGAGTGTCCTTTGGAGCCAGCGGCACCTGCTGGCCGCAGTTTGGCGGTGCGAGTGGGATGCCTCACCGCACGGATGTTGTGATGGCACCTCGCCGTGGCTCTTGTGATGGTTCTGTCGCTGCAGCTCGACATGTAGTGGAGAGTAAAGTGTGGCCGCAGTGGACCATGAGCGGCACCAACATGAGGCTGAGTAATTTCCTTTGGAATTATGTTGGCGGCAGGGCGGCTGTTTATGAAAGACTACAATGTGACGATGGAGGTGTTTGTTCAGGAGCCGGATGATTACGTACAAGACCAGCGGCTTCCTGAAGAAATTCTTAATTTAGCTGCGCACCAAGCGCTGGAGGCCATTAATAAGCCTCTTCACGAAGGTGTGTACTTTCTCGGGCGACGTAGGGACTGTGAAGGAAAAGGGTACGATCACTCCTCTTGCAAGGGGAACACCAAACGGAGTACTCACGCAGGTGCTGACAGAAGCGAGGCGGGAGGCAGCGGAAAGAATAAGAGGAACGCAAGAAATGAAATTTACCATTTCCACTAACATCGAAGAGGTACTGTTTAAAGGAAGAGCTCGCGTCAATCAAATGAAGCTGAACGACTTTCTTACGAGGGAACTGGACGGCAGGGGCATTGTGGACACCATTCGGGATGTCTTGTTGGAGGAGTTTTCCAAGGGCCCCACGAAGTATATCCGTGATAAAGGAGCACTGAACGAAATGCAGGCATTCGGTCATTATTTGGGTATGAGGCGAGCTGCAAAGGGTGAAGTGATCTTCGATGAGGATACACGCAGGCTATGCGATAGGGGTGTCAACAACCTACCGGGGTGGTCAGAAGCTGCTGCGGAGGTAAAAGCAACTGCTCATAACTCCACCAAACACTTCTTGGATGCAGCTGCCGAGGAGGCGAGGAACCCAACGACGACGAGCGCACCGGAGAAACTGGAGGGATGCTACGAGTCTCTGCACAATGCGAGGCGGAGCCATGCGGTGGAACTTCCGGACGGCGTGGAGCGAAAGAAAACGGGGACGGGAATGGGGGTGCATGAGGGGAAGCCAGAACAGTCATGGTCGTAAAGGGAAGCTGACGACGCTATCGAAAAGAATGACGCTGTGCAGCAATTCGGTGCGGCACCTCCCGTGTTGATGGTGCTTGCCTCGGAGAGGGGATGGCCGTACTCGTGGAATACGATACAGGATCTTCCTGAGGACGTTTTTGTAAACTGTGAGGTGGATCGAGTGTGGCAGATCGTCAGGAATGATCCAACCGCGTGGTTCAGCCCTCACGGTGGGACCGACTTTAAGCCCAAGAGGCGTGTGTTGATTGGGACGCCCGGTATTGGGAAGTCGATGAATGCCGGCTCGTACCTCCTCTACCAGCTGCTGCAATACGATGCGGAGCAGCTCCCAATGGTAGTCCACTGTTTTGGTGGAGGAGATGCGTACGTGTTTGACAAGACCATCAAGACGGTGACAAGATACCTGGGTGGAGGACCATCCGAGGATGTTTGAGGGGGCATGGGAGGTATGTGTATATTATTTACGGTGTGGCAAAGGAGGGAACGCCGCCACCGAGACATTTTGCGCCTTATGATAGATGGGGCATGATTGCGGTGTCATTTCCAAAGGTAACGAACTATGATGAGTGGGCGAAGCAACTACAAGCCGCGCGAATCATCATGAATTGCCCCGACGAGATGGATGTGAAGGCGATGTGCGCCTGGATGACGCGTGACGAGACTAAAGAGAAACAAGCGGAATGCTGGAAGGAGGTCAAAAAACACACGCAACTTTTGGGACCGATTCCACGTCACGTCTTTGATGAGGAGGCGTTTAATGGACGCTGTGGAGCGGTGAAGTTTGCATTGCAATCGATCAACGAGGTAACTGTGAAAGAGTACTTTTCACGGGGAGGTGAGTTGCCATGGTGTTCTGAGGATCCGTCCCACAGGCTTGTGAAGGTTGTTCGGGAAATATACGCAGGCGGTGAGACCCTTTTCAATGCACCGATATCTGCTTGCCTCGAGGAACGGACATTGGGACGCCTCCCAAGTGTAGCAGAATAAAATAGTTTTTTGAGGCTGATGTTGGCGTCGAGGGATAATATTTTGCCCATATTTTTTGGGTGGTTTGCTTTGAAATCGTTCACGGAGAGTGCCTTTGTCAAGGCAATAGCGACGAAACTCACGGAGTTTGAGGCGCCAACAGGGCGTCAAGCAAAGCCCTGCTCTTGACGTTAGCCCTGAATTGCATCCCAAGGGAGATGAAGGCTTGCTGCCGAGTGAATATGAAAAAACGATTCGTAAAGTACGGGGTGCTGCACAAACCGTGGGCCACAAACTTTTCGCTGGTGGACGGCTTTTTTCTTCATGCAGTCCAATCCAATGAAGCTGGTTGGGCTGCGGATGGCTACGGCGGGTGGGCACCACCGCCAGCACTGTGCGGCAGTTCACTGAGTGTCTGGTGGCATATTTTAATGGTTGGGAGGAATTGTCCCGAGACATGTCGTGGGAGATTATGTGCAGCACGCAGACAGCACGCCGATGAATGGCTGGCAGAGATGTGATGTTGTAAATTCCAATAATGTGAGCGACGATGAAGGCCGCGGAATAGCGGCGTTGTGGAACGGAAAAGGTGCGGCAGTACCAAGTGTCAATATTGAAAGAAGTTTTAGAAAATGTCGTAGGAGTTTTAAATTTGTGAAGCAAAAAGGCTTCGAAGGGAAAATGGAAGAAATAATTGAGGGTAATTGGCGCATTACGTTTATGATGAATTATGTTAGGGAGTATTTTAACGATTTTTATATTTGTGTGTGACTGCAGGGTCTGGTCAGGGAACGCCTTTCTTCCGAGGGAATCATTGCGGTCAACAGTGTCGCACCACTACAATCATTTTTTTATTTTATTTTGTTTTTACTTCTGTGAAGGCTCCGTCGTTCCTGGAGGATGATGTGCAACATCAGTGTGCCCATCCGGCTGTTGGTTTTGGTGCAGAACGGGCGGGAGGCGATGCTGTCGTTGTGCCTGCAGGAACTCGAGAGGGTCTATGGGTGGTCCGGACGCCTGGTTGTGAGTCGTCACCCGGAAAACATCGGGTACAGCGCTGCGGTGAAAATCGGGTCACGACTTGCACTCTCGCTGCCGCGCGAGGAAGTGCCTTTTGTTTTTGTAACAAACAGGGACGTAGAGTTTTCACCCGGTCTTCTTCCCAACCTTCTACGCGATGTGCATGAAATAACGAGGCATGATGCCGCTCGCATGGATGAGTTGTCGGCGGAGGTGGCGAATGGGCCGAGCGAGTACAGTCCTGTTTTGCGACGGGGCTTGAGGGTGCTGCGCTCCACGGTGAACGATGACCGATTGTCGACGTCTGCGCTGCTGCCTGACCGCATCCGTTATTCCTCTGTGAAGGAGCGTGAAAAGGCGTTTTCGAAGCATTACGGGCACTTCTGCGCGTATTAAAAAGCAGTTGTTTTGTGTCTGTTATGTTGACACGCCTGGCGATCAGCACGGTGGAATACTTTGACGAGAACTTCTACCCAGCTTACGTGGAGGATGTCGACTACAGCTTACGACTCCGTTTGCTTGGATTTCAGGAGCGGAATGTCTTATGCGGCAAATTTGTGCATCGCGGCAACTATAATATTCGTTTCTCTAATGAGATGGAGCCACCGGACGCTCTCTGGTGCCGTCGCGTCAAGTCTTTGATGACGAACCAACCATATGCCATGATGAAGTGGAACCGTCCACGGGTTTGCAGTGGCGGGTGCAAGGGGCCATATGACGGCATGGTCCCCGAAGACTTTTGGGTGAAGGATGAGGCACGCATACAGCGCATTCGGGCCTACGGGCATGATGAGGAGCAAGGGGTTCCAAAGGTTGACTATGACAGGACTCTTTTGCATCCTGTAAGGACGAAAGGAAGATGAACTGGCGCCAGTCGCAATTTTTTGTGTTTTTATTATTTTATTTTGTTTTATTTTTTACTTTAATTATTAAAAGTTTTTTATTTATATTTACACAAATGATATTTAAGTGAGTACGCCATGGGTTTTAAAGAGTGCAACCATATATTTGGCCTGACAGGGGGAGGGCGCAGCGTCCAAACTTGGCCGTGTTGCCGAGGGTAGGAGAGAGCGGCAGCAAGCAGGAAACATGATATGATGGATGGGGGAGAAATAAAAGGGGAGGGAAGCAGAAAACAAGCCAAAAATATTATGAGCACAACGCTGTTTCTCACGGCGGGCGATCGACGCCGCCATTGGCTACTAAGTTACCCACTGAAGGTGACACCCGTTTCCGCTGGATATGCTGCGTGCATATCTGTCGGGCTCTTTTTTGTTGGTTTGTTTGTTTCCCGCACATTTATTTCTCCGTGCCGCCTGACCCACTCGTTTATTATTCCCCTCTCCGTTTTTGTGCGTGCACCGAGAGAAGGGCTCGGGGACATGAAGTGCGCTCCCCTTCTGTGACATGCCACCAAAAACGGGAGGAGAACAAAAAGAAAAGTGAAGCGGGGAGGGGAACCGTTGCCACGCGTCCTTTTCTCCGAGAAGGCTGCTCGCCACGCCACTGAGGCGCGCCGTGTGCTTCACGAGGCCCGCTGGACTCTATTGGGGAGCCGTGAATGATGGTGCGCGTGAGTGTGGCGGATGCGTCCCCCAGGCGTCCCTAGAGGATCCTCTAGCCATAGGGACTGCGTGGAATGCGGGATTCCGCGGGGATATTTGGCCTTTTTGTTTTTATTCTTCCATCCGCCCATCCCAAACCTCAACACGGCGGCTGAGCCAACGACTGCGACGGGATCCGTTGCGTATTTCTGAATCTTTTTTGCGTTGCAGCGGCAGGCCTGGTGTGCCCTGCTTGGCAGACACGGTGGACGGGAGTGGGCTGCCGTATCGGGAAAGCGATGGTCACGGCGGAGCGTGTTGCGTACTTTGCAATTTGGCGTGTTTGTGGCGATCCTTGCGGATGGTGTGACGGTGCCTGTTTTACTTGCAGGGATAGAAGCGATGCTCCACGGTGGTGCACACATTGCGTGTGGAGGTTTCTGTTGCTGTTGGTTTGTGAACGTTTATTTTTTTACTTTTGCCGGAACACCACAGAGGGCGGTGTCTGCGGACAGCAGAGAATTGCGAGGAGGGGCATCGCACGATTTTTGGCGCGATGAGGCGGCTTGTGTGACTTTACGGTGTTTATTTTCAGGACTGAGAGACTATCCTTTGCTGGAATGTATTGTGGGAGACCATCCGCGTGTTTGTTTTTTTAGTTAATCCCTTGACATTTGGTGTCGCCGTGAAATGGATGTTGATGGCCGTTTTATGGCGGTGAGATGCATGTTTATTTATTTTATTGGCGAGTGGGTGAATTGTGTTGCGTTCTGACACGCGGCTTGTTGCTGACGGCAATTGGCCGCAGGGAGACGTTGTGGGCGCCTCCGACACGAGGTGCGATTGAGCAATCATCTCCTCCGCTCGCCGGTACACGCTGTTGAGGCGGCGTGGTGGTAATGAATCGGCCTCTCAGAAAAGCAAAAAGAGGGCGTTTGCTTTTCCTGCTGCGGTGTACGAGTGAACCTCCAATCTGTGGGCGGGGTCGCTCTGTGTGCCGTATTTCTTTGAATTCAATGAGTTTTTTACATTGCCATCCACACGCACATGCACGCAATCTCCCTGTTTGCCCTCCTGTGGGCGGGAGACCGGGATGCAAAGGGAAAATGTGGCCCGTGCCAGCATGTGATAAAGTCTTTCTTGGGAGGGATTGCGACTGTGATGTCCGTCCTGGCAGGCAGGAATGGGATGAGAGGAGAGCGGAGGGCTAGTAACAACGATCGTGTGCGGAGCAATGCGCAGTGAGTAGGGCGAATTGGTATTTGTGTTGACTTTTAAATGCATTTTTGTCTTTTTCTTATCTGACGATGGAAATAAACTTTGGGTGACGTGTTGTGGATTATTTGCACATGATTCAGCGCGGCAACACCATTTGCGGAGAAAATGAATGACATCGGCGTGCGGCTTTTTTTGTGAGCGCGAGATGGTCGGGGAGGTGCTCAACGCTCCGAGAGGCCAGGAGCAAAGAGGCGCGCACTGCTGCAAGCAGAGGGATGCACGCTCCTGTTGGTGGCGTTTCTGTGGAGCCCTGAAGTGCCTGCAGGGAATTTGTTTCTGCCGCCTCATTATTTTGTTGATTGGTGCTTGCCGAGGCCTTTTGAGGCGGGACGTGGGATGGACCGAGAGAGCGTGTGTCGTGCGGCGGTGCTGTGATTTGGTGCTGCCCACGTTTGTGCAGATAATTCCGTTTGTGTCCGCGTTCTTGCCGCGGCGGTGCACCGGGAGCGTGTGACTGATCACTGTATCACTTGCGGACTGTTTTGGCAGGACTTTGGATGGCGTCGCCGAGTAATAAAATTCCGCGTCCATTTGTGTGTGTGTGTGTTGGCTTCCTCTGTGACTTGCCGTGTTGTTTTTTTATGTGGGCGATGTTTTTCCGTGTTGTCCCTTACAGATTCTATTTTGTCCGCACCTTGCGTGAGTGATGTGCCCTGCTCTGCTCCTCGCTGACGTGTCTGATGTATTGCTGCTGTTGCTGCTGTACTCTCCACTTCTTGGACAAAGACACGCTAGGAAGGAAAGCAACCAAACGCGAATCGCTACTGTGAAATTCGAAGGCACTGAAAGGACCAACAGCACACACACACCGCCCACACACATATTTATATGCTCTCACGTGTTGCTGCAGTGAAGGCACCCCGCACACACAACCGTCGCCGCGTGACCGGATCCCGCGGGAGGAGGAGGGAGGGAAGAGAGAGTGAGCCGCAGAGACCCGACATGTCGCGGCATCTCTTCTGCACTGCAGTGCTTCTCATTGTTGTGATGATCTGCTGTGGATGTGGAGCTGCGCACGCTGAGCAGGCAGGGGCCACTGTTGATCCGTTCACAGGGACGACGCCGATATCATTTGCTAATTGGAAGGGGTTTAACGAGGCCAGGAGGAAAATCACCTCGCTCCGTGCTCCTGGCCTCGTTAAAGTGGGTGAAGATGTATTTGCCGTTGCTGAAGCGCAGTGCGGGGAGGAGAAGGGAGCCGGCCGCCGTGCTGGGATTGTCTCAAAGCACCTGAATATAAGTGATGACCCAATGGATATTTTGACGTCGGATATAAGTTTGTTTTGCATGCAAATTGGGGACACCGCCGCGAATAATTTTGGGACAACAGAAGTGTTGCGACCAACGACGCTTGTGTTTGGGAGCAGTGTTTACATGCTCCTGGGAAACCAAAGCCGTACAAAGCCGCAGTTTCAAGGTGAGAATGAGCGGGGTCTTTTACTCGTGAAGGGAACTGTCGCCAATGAGGGTGGAAACAACAAGAAACTTTTGTGGAATGAGGCCCATTTGGTGAAGCCTGAACCCAGAGGAGATTCTTATTCCTTGACCGAGTTAACTGGCGGTGGAGGATCGGGTGCTGTGATGCGTGACGGCACGCTTGTGTTTCCCATGCAGGCCAAAGGCAACGATGGACAGAGCGTTTTACTCTCTATGAGTTTTACCCCGTCAAAGAACAAATGGGAATTTTCATCCGAAGCGACTGGTAAAGGCTGCAGGGATCCATCCATTGTGGAGTGGGGAGAAAACGAAGGCGACGAAAGACCCTTCATGATGGCTCAGTGTGCTGGAGGCTACTATGACGTTTACAAGTCCACTTCGCATGGAGTCAGTTGGTATGATTTGGGCGAGCCAATTAACCGCGTGTGGGGCAACTCACGTGATCGAGCAGGGGACGGCGTCAAGAGTGGATTTACCACCGCAATCATTGAGGAAAAGGAGGTGATGCTCATCACCGCGCCGGTTTATCCGAAGGAGGAAAATGAAGGTGTAAAAGGTCGGCTCCATCTTTGGGTGACGGACAATGCACGTGTGCACGATGTTGGGCCGATATCCCGTGAAGATGATGACTCTGCCGCGAGCTCGCTGGTGAAAAGTAAGGATGAGCTGGTTTTACTGTACGAGAAGAGGAATGCTGACAGAGCATACAGTCTTGTCGCCATGCGCCTGACTGAGCAGCTGAAGCGGATAAAGGAAGTGGTGAAGACATGGAAAGAAATGGACAACGCCTTGAAAGTTCCCACTGAAGGGCTGGTTGGTTTTTTGTCAAGCACATTGGACGGGACTGCATGGAAGGACGAGTACCTCGGCGTGAATGCCACAGTGAGGGGCGGAGTGACCAGCACGGAGAGCGGTGTGACGCTCAAGGGATCAGAGGCGAAGTGGCCTGTTGGCGACATGGGGCAGACTGTACCGTACTACTTTACAAACAACAAGTTCACTCTTTCGGCGACGGTGTCCATCCACGAGGTGCCGAAGGAAGGCAGCATTCCTTTGATTGGTGCGAGGCTGAACGACAAGGACAGCACGGTGCTCTTTCAGCTCTCGTACACGAGTGAAAGAAATTGGAACTTCACACTTCACAAGAAAGATTTTTTGGTGAAGCCGTCTGGTGATGTTGGCAATTGGGAAACAAACACGGCAATTCGAGTGACGGTGCAAAAGGATAACGATGATGAATGGTTCGTGTACGCTAATGGGAGAAAAATATACGAGACGGATGAAGAGGAAATGGCTCAGGACAGTAACGCTGATCAGTTTGGTCCACACAGGATCTCACACTTCTTCTTTGGTGCGGGCAATAAGGAAGATGAAGGGAGCAGCCCTGTGACGGTGGCTGATGTCCTTCTGTACAACCGCATACTGTATGATGATGACCTCGGAAACCTCAACGCCAGGACAGTCCCTATTCGACATCCGGCTGCCGAAGAACTGCACACTGCGGTGAAAGTCACAACGACGGGGGAAGAAAAGCAGACGGCCACACAGCTGACGACTTCCTTGGCGGACGTTGAAGAGGCTCCAATTGCACAGCCGACTAACTCTCAGTCTGTCCGTGTTCTTGCGGGCAGTGAATCGAGTGCTGAGAATGTTACGGACGAATTGAGTCCACACACTGCCGCCAAAAGTGACACTTCCGTTCCAGAAACCAATCACTCGGCATCCGATGGCAGTATGGGTCCAGAGGACCGCCTCGCTCTGATCACCGACGCGAAATTGATCCTGCATGATTTACGTGGTGACAGCACTGCGCGTGTGCGCGTGTCTTGTGTGTTGCTGCTTCTTCTGGGACTGTGTGCACTTGTGGCAGTCTTGTGAGCCGAAGAGTGTGGAATTGCGACTCCTCACGGAGATTGTGTGGCGCATTCCCCGCGGGTTCTTTTTTTTTCCTTTTTTTTTGTGTGTGCGTGTTTTTTTTGCAATACTCAGTAATTCGTTTTTTTCTTTTTTTTAATTTTTGGTTGCTGCACACTGTCATGAGTGACGTGTTCCCCCTCTTGTTTTGTTGTTTGTTGCCCACACGCGGTGCCGGCCCTGCGGCTGTGCGTCCCACGGACTGCACGAAGGGGGGATTGGAAGAAAAGGCCGGATGCCGCAATAAAAGTGAGGGATGTTGTGTGGGCTGGTGGAACAGTACAATTTCATTTTTTTCGTTTTACTTTCTTTTTTTCATTTTTTTTTCGTTTTGGTGCAGGTAATATTTATACAGAACACACGGTCGTCTTGTGCTGAACCGGCACATGAAGTAAAAGTCCTGCCGAATCAACACATTTTTTTTTTTTATGTTTTTGGGAGTTTTTCTGAACTCCTACCCTTTTGTTTCTTTTTTCTTTCTTTTTTTTTAATCCCTGCGGACTTTTTTTTCTCTGTGCCATGTCCACTGCCACTTTGTGTCCTTGCGTCCCTTTTCTTGTCCCTCTGCTGACCGTGCTGTTGACATGCCCCTATTGCCTCTTTTTTTTCCCCCGCTAGAGGCACCGATATTCCGCGACGACGATCGTTTGTGTTCGCCTTTGCGATGTCAACAGATTGGCTGGACGCCGTGCCCCGGCCTGTTGAGTGCACTCGGAGGAGAGCGGATGGTGTGCGCCGTGCCTCACTGTGAGTGTATGGCGCCACTCGCCACAACCTGCTGTGAGGCGTAATGTCTATTCGTCGGGGCAGAGAGAAGTAAAGGACAGCGCCGTGGACTTGCATGCGCTCCGTCCCTCTCGTTGCGGCCGTAGGTCTGTGCGCATGACTCTATCTTGCGGCGCGACGTGGATGGCGGTGCTTCTGCGTGCGTTGTGCGGCGGGCTTTTCTTCTCCATGTCTTTGCCCTTTTGTGTGTGGGAAAGTTGTGGGAGAGAATGTGTGCGGGAGAGTGAGTGTGAGTGGCTGCCAGCTCCGCCCAGCGCATTGGGGGCTTCCATACACGTGGATTTGCTTGACGGCGTTTCGCGGCACCCAGGGTGTAGCGAGGAGGAGGATGGGGAGGGTCTGTTGTGGGCAGAAGGTGGATGGACAGGACAGTCCCCTTCCGTGTCCTTCCCCGTGTCGTTGGCAGTACGTACTGAGAGCATAAATTTGAGCGAGTGCGGGATGAAGGGTTTATGCCGCTTTGTGCGTGCTACTCAATCGTCGTCGTTGCACGCTGTCGTCACGGTGCGTTGTGGTGCGGTGCCGTTAGATGAGGGAAGGGTGCGATGCCACGGCCGCTGCGCACCACAAACATTTATTGTCTCTGCACCGGCATTGTTTTGTTTTTTTTTTGCTTCGCGATGGATTTGTTGGAGGAGCTTTGGTTTTGGTGGCTGCTTCACGACGCTTTGCCTTGTGTGTCGGTTGCGGTTTTTCCGCGTGATGCCAAGGCGTTTGATGAGGTGTTTACCCTTCTTTTTGCGCCCTGCAGCCAGCCTTGTTTGCTCATGGCGGCAGCAATGGGACTCTGCGACTGCGCGCCTGCCGTGCGTGTCTCATCTTTTGCCGTTGTTCCCTCGCTGTGTTGGCGGGGGAGGAGGCGAGCGACTGCGTCGGTGGAGTTGCGCCCCAGTGGGAGAGGGAAGGCACCGACCGCTGCTGACGGTGACGGTCTTTGCTGCAGGCGATCTGACGGGATGACGTAACCGGTGTCACAGTTAACCGAGATGGATGAGGACCGCACCGCGTCTTCCACCCCTTTCATCATCCCCTCAATCCACTGCAGTCACAACAGCCGCGCGGCATCTGCACGACTACCATCCGGACGTCTGTGAGCCAATCGGAATGCAATCGACATGGACTCTTTTCCCCGTGACCAGGTGCTGCCGCTGTGCTTCCTTGTTCCCTTCTTTGTGCGATGCCGTGCGCGCATGGTGCCTCTGCCTGCTGTGCAATGCCGACTCGCGTGAACGAGGAACGAGGCATTGACTGCTGGCGACCGGCGAGCTCTCCGCTTTACTTACGCACCACCAACACCAACAACACCTTTTGTACGCGCTTGATGGCTGGCGGTCGTAACGCTGCCACGCGGTCTGCCTCGGCTCTTGTGTGTCGTGCACGGCATCGGGACCGCCCTGTGATGCAGCCATTCGGTAACAGGAGCGGTGCCAGTGGTCGTTTGGCTTTTTGCCGGGATTCCGCCACTCTGCGCGGTGACTGTGTGGGAGGTGCGAGGGCGATGGTGTCACTCACTTGATTGCGTCTGCGCGGCTTAGCTTCGGCGGCTGTATTGTGATGGTTATTGTGTATGACCGGATGTTTTTGCGTGCCACTGTATTTGGTTTCTGCTGTCGCTGCTTTTATTTCTTTTTTGACCCTGCAGTTAGAGATACTTTTGCTCGACCAGCACAACTATCGTTTCAAGGTGTTAGGAATTAATTGCATTATTAGGATTAGCAGTATTAGTATAACGATCTGGCGGAATCGTGTCACTGGATTCGCCATATTTAGGAAGGGATTTGCTAGGCAGGAGTTACGGTCGACGGGTCGAGTGCGACACACCACGACAGTCCTTTTATTACCTCTTTGGGTCTGTGGATGCGGTCTGCGGTGGGTGTGTGTCCGCGCAGCCGGCACCGTGTGCGGTGCAGGGCAATTTTGACTGTGCGTGTGGCGCTGCTCGTTGTGTTGGCACTGGTTGCGGCGGCGGCGTGGGTGCCCGCGGCGCATGCGGTGGTGTTGCGACTGCGGGGCGGTACGGTAGACAGAGCCATCACGGTTGGCCGTGCCGTGGACACGGTGCTGATGGACGGCGTGTGCATCACGAACGGCGTGGCTGTGGTGTTCGACGTGCCGGCGATGCTTCCCGGCGCGCTGCGCATCGAACTGAGGAACTGCGTGTGCGACGGCGGTGCGCAGATCTACGTGCGGGGCTACGGCGGCGAGCCGGCGAGTGACCGGAGCCTGGAGGTGAGCGTGAGCGGGCTGTCCGGGAGCTACTGCTCACTTGTGTTTGTACACAACCTGCCGGCACACACGAACGTGACGGTCCGTGACTCGACGATTGTGACGGCGGGGCCAATGCACTACTCCCAGCTGAATGGGCTGACGGACGCTGTGGCGTCGCCGCTTGTGCTGCACGCGACGTCGCTGTTGCAGACGCAGCTGCGTGTGAGCAACACTGTGCTGAGGTCGTTGCAGACGGGCGGGTCGGCGGTGTATGTTGGCGGCGGCGTGGATCTGCTGTCGAGCGCGGTGGCGCTTGACGGCGTGTTGCTGGAGGCGTCGGGCGGTCCGACCGCGTCCGCGATGCATGTGGCGTCCTCGTCACGTCTCAGCCTGCAGAGCCACTCGGTGTTCTCCATGACGAACGTGTCGGTTGTGAGCAGTGGCGGCGGCATTGTGCTTGGCGAGCGCCTCGCGGTGATTGATTCGGTGCTGCGCTTTGTGGGCGTCGAGGGGTCTGTCGCGTCGTCGCTGGTGCGCTGCGACGGTGGGACGATCGGTGGCGGCGGGTGGCTGGACCTGCACGACGTGTGGGCGGTGGGCGAGGCGTCGTCGGTGGCGTCGCTGTCGGGTGTGACGCTGAGCGGCGGCGCCGTGTCGATTGCGCGCTGCGCTGCCACCGGCGCGACGCTTGTCTCCGGGCTGACGATCACGAGCGGCGTCGTGTCGGTGCAGTGCAACCGTGCCGGCGGCCGGGTGCTGCGGAGCAGCGGCGACTACCGCATGGCCGGCCTGCCCTCCGTGAGCGTGGTGCCGTGCGACGGCTGTGTGGCTGCGCTGGCGTGCTTTGATGCGCTGACGGCGTCGTTTTCCGACTGCGCGTGCAGCTGCCGTGCCGGCGGCGTGGGCGACGCGTGCCTGCCGTTCGACGTGCCGCCTGCGAGGGCCGGCGGCGGTGGTGGCGATACTGCGCAGGATTGCATGAGTGGCGTGACGCTGACGGAGTCGGTGACGGTTGGCGGCGTGCGTGCGAGGGCGTGCTTCGACTCGGTGGTGTTCAGCGGGCCGATCACTGTGGCGGTGGACCTGCGCTTGATGGACGCGTTTGCTGACGCACTGAAAGTGACTCTGCGCCACTGCGTGCTTGCGGGTGGCGCGCGGCTGCGGATTGGTGGCCTCAGCGAGAGCACGGCGCGTCTGGTGCCCCACGCCCTCGTCAGCATGACGAATGTAACGTCGCTCGAGGGCACGATTGTGCTGCATGGCGCGATGCCGCAGCACTCGACTGTGTTGCTGGCGAACTCAACGCTGCGCGCGACGGTTGGCGGGTCGCAGTACGTGCCGACGACCCGTGGCCACGAGAAATTTCGGTACGGCTCCGCGCTTGTCCTGGACGGTGTCCGGCTGCTGTCGACGCGGTTTGTCATGACGCGGTCGACTATGGCGTGTGGCGGGGGTTCGTGCGCTGCGATCCTCGTGGAGCGCGGTCTCGGCGCAAACCTGTCCAGCGTATTCTACATGGACAGCTGCGTTGTCAGGTCGCAGACGCACGTGATGTACGCTATTGCGTCGGACCTGCGTGTTGGTGGCGGCTCCGTGTTCTCCATACAGAACAGCTCGTGGAGTGCGCCGAGCACCGAATACGGCGAAGGCGCGTGTGTGTTCAAGGATGTTGTTGTAGATGGCGGCAGCGTGCTGCAGATTGTGTCCGGCATTTTCCGTCTCGGCTTCGCCATGCTCATTGCAAACACGCTGACCGTGGCTGACGGCAGCTGGCTGGTGCACCGCGACAACGAGTTTCGCACCGCCTACGTTGTGTACGTGGCCAACGAGAACGGCGTTGCGTTCCGCGATCGGAGTGTTTGGTCGATACTTGGCAACAACTTCACGTATGGCTCGTACTCGTCGACCATCGCACGCATGACAAGCAAGTGGTCACCACCATCCGACTCGCACCCGATCATCTACGGCGTGTGCAACGAGGCAAGGGGCTCTCCTGTGACGGATTACGGAGAAGAGCTCAATATTGGGACGCCCGTGACGGTGCTGGACTGTGGCGCGTGCACCGTGGACGCCGTGTGCTTCGCAGCGAGGACGAGCAGCATCAGCGGCTGCGAGTGTGTGTGCGCTGCTGGCGGCTACGGTGACACGTGTCTGCCAGCTGCTGTTCCGGACGGCCTTGGGCCGCTCCCGCTCCCCGAAGCGGACGACACGGAGGTCCGCTGCGTGCACGGTGGCAGCATCGGCTCCGTGGACTATCCTGATCCCGGTGTGCGTGGTCTGTGCTTCGTCAACGTGACCTTCACCGCCGCGATTTTGCTGGACCTGTGGAGCTTCGACGCGCCACAACAGACACTCAACATCACGCTGTTACATTGCGTCCTTGTGGGCCTGTTGATCAAGGGGAGTGGTGCGCGTGTGCACGTGAGCGTGGTCTCCTCGATGATGGATTCCGGAGTGTTGGTGTTTCAGGGTGATTTTGGCGTGAGCTCCCAAATACTGGTGGTGGGCAGTACGATTGTGACGATGTCGGGCCATGCCATTTTATTTGTGAAGTTTACTCTCAGTGCGAATATGACGCTGCTGCTGCTCGACAACTACATCGAGGGGAGCTGTTACGCAGTCTATTTCTCCGTTGCTCTTGTTGTTGATGGTGGCGGGATTATTTTGAAAGGAAATACGCTGAGCGCAACGAAGGATGATGACGGTGTGGAATCATCTGTTTACGTTTACGCTGTTGATGTGAGGAACGGCGGCTTCATTGACGTGGAGAACAACACGATGAGCGCGGTCAATGGCGTTATTCTTTTTGGGGATAACACCGTGAGCTCCGCGGGGCTGCTGCGAGTGGCGGACTGCACCTTCGTTGGCGGGACGGAAACTTTTGATCCCGCGCTGTTGCATTTGTCTGGCTCGGTGACACTTGAGGGAGGTGCGCAGTGGCGTGTGGAGGGCAACAGCGTGGGTGCAGCCTCAGTACTAACTATTCTGTATCCCCAGTACAAAATTCAGCTGTCGGGCAGCGGCACTACTGTGGCGCTCGCAAACAACCGTCAGGTGGGCGGAAACACTGTCTTTGCCATGCTTCTTCCATGGAGCACTATCTTGACGTCACCCGCGCGGTTTGTGGTTGGATGCAACCTGCAGGACGATGAGGAGGTGTCGTACGACGGTGTGTTTCCGGAGGACGTGGTGATTTTCAGGTGTGGCACGTGCAACGACGACGCGGCGTGCTACATGCCCGGGACGGAGTTGGTGGACCGCAGCTTGTGCTCGTGCAGCTGCAAGGACGGATGGCACGGCGCGTCGTGTCTTCCCTTCGAGGTGCCCGAAACGGTTGTGCCGCCCGTAGCGGAGAGAGCCGTCGACGGCGACACGAGCTGCGTGGTGAACCAGACGCTGACAGACCTCACGATTAACATGTGGAAGACCCATCACTGCTACGTGGGTGTGACATTCAGCGGCATGGGTGCCGTGTTGACGTTTTTCCTCAACAGTATGCCGCTGCATCTCCCCATCAACATCACGCTCACCGGGTGCACATTCCTTGACGGAGCCGCGCTGCAGTTTGTTGGGGGTGCTGGGGCGACCGAGTCATCCGGCGTCCTGATCCGCGTGAGCCAGACGGTGTTGCGGTCCTCCGCCGTTGCTTTTTTACGTGCCCTCCCGCTGCACTGCGACATCGCCGTCACGGAGGTTGACGCGGTGCAATCCTTCGAGTTTGAATTATCGGGTACTGTGAACAACATGTGGAGTGTGTTTTTGCTGGGAAACGTTGTGTTGAGAGCGTCGACGCTGTTGGTCAGCAACGTCAAGGCGTATGCAACTAAGCGTGATGCACTTGGCTTTTCCTCGATCGGGACACTGAAGCTGGTGGGTGGCAGCTCGCTGTACTTGCAGTACTGCAGCTTTGAGGGCTACAAATACCTGTTCTACGTGCACAGTCTCAGTGTGAGTGACAACTCTGTTTTTGCGCTGCTCAACAATACGATGTTATTCGGAGTAAGCCTGCTGTATCAGCACCAAGGATTCAGCGTGTCGGATCACAGCGTGTTGCGCGTGGTGAGGAACAGCGGCTCAGCTCGCTACGCCATCTGTAACGATGAATTGTGGAATGTTCAGCGGTCAAGCTGGCTGGATTGGCGCGACAACGACGTGGAAGTGGGTGCGATGTTCTACGACACTGAGTCCGCATTTGTGAGCATTGACGACAGCAGTGCGGTAACGTTGACTGGCTGCAAGATGGGCTCGACGGGGTTGTCGGTATCCTTGCTGAAGCGGGCTGACGCCGGCTACCGGTTCGTTGCTGGGTGTCTGACGGTCGCGGGACGGGAGGTGACGACGGCGGCAGAACTGGCGCTCCACGGCATCACCAACGTGACGACGGTTGCGGTGTGCGGTGAGTGCACGAGGGACGGCGACTGCTTCGCTCCGCTGACGACGGCGGTCAGCGACTGCAAGTGCCAGTGCGCTGCTGGAGGGCACGGCGATGCGTGTGTCCCTGCGCCTGTGCCTGCTGGTCCACCGCCACCGCCGTCGCCGCCACTGCGGCCCACACCGCCGCCACCGCCGGTTGGTGAGTGCATCAGCGACATGGTGTACCCCGAGGTTGCGCAGTCTGTGGGCGACGGGCTGTCGTGGCTGTGCTACCGCAACGTGACGTTCAGCGGGGGCGGCATGAGCCTGACGGTGCTGGTTGGGGCGATGACGGGCGACGTGGTGAAAATCACGTTCGATGGATGCACGTGGAGGGACGGCGCCGTGCTGTTGCTGTTGGGCAACGCGCACGCCACTGTGGGGTCGCTGCACATCGTCGTCACTGGCAGCACATTTAGTGACGCGCTGCTCAGTCCGGAGGGTGGGTTTCCACCGCGCACGAACATCACGATCAGCGGGAACCACTTTGCTGTCACGAGGCTGATCCCTCGGTCGGGATTGGACATATGGATCCCGTCGTGCGTTGCGATGAATGGACTGGTGATCGCCAATGACTCCGCGGTGGTGCTCAGTGGCAATGTGTTTCAGACCGTGACGGCATCGTCAATCGCAATTTACGTTGTCAGATCTGCGCTGAGGGTGTGGTGGCACTCTGTGTTTGCGGTGGTGGGCAACACATTTCATATGGACGGCGGTGGCAGTACGCTGATAAATATTGATGGTTTTAGCCAGTCCTTGTCGCTGAGTGTACTGAACAACTCTGCCGTGGTGGTCCGGGGCAATCTTGTGACGAGACCCGTGAGGTACTTTTTATTACTAATTTTGGCATCACGTGTGGAGTCTCGGTCAGCGGTTGTGTTTCAGGGCAACGAGATGCAGAGAAGCTCGGTTGTTTTTTTTTCAAGCCACTCTTCATACATCTACTACAACTCCTGGCTTCAGGTGAGCGGCAACCTCTGCCGTGAATCCCCATCGGAAGCGTTTGCTTCCCTTTATCCCAAAGTGAATCTCCGCGACTCCACGGTGTCTGTTTCCGGCAACCGATTCATGTCCAGCACGGACAGGCCGACAGTTCTGCGGATAACCACAGGGTCCCGCGATATCACAAACGGAGCGATTGTGGCTGCGTGCAACAGTGTGAACGGCGAGGAGGGTGTGGAATACAGCGTTCCGTCCGTGTACAATGCCACCATCCTGACCTGCAGCGATCCATGCATCCTTGCGGCGTCGTGCTTCCCCGCGTACACGACGACGGCCTCGAGTGATGGCTGCGCCTGCAATTGCGCGGAGGGCGGCCACGGCGATGCGTGCCTGCCTGTCGCTGTCCCCGAGCCACCGAGCACCGACGGCGCCGACTTGTGCGTGCGGGACGTGCGTGTGGATGTGGAGGTGAGCGCCGGTCTCGGGACTTCGGTGGCGTGCTACGTTGGTGTGACCTTTGCGGCGGACGTCGTGGTGGACGTGGAGTCGATGTCAGGGAGCGTGCGCAACGTGACGCTGGCGAACTGCACGTTTGTGGGCGGAGCGAGCCTGTACGTTGTCGGGTGGCTGTCCGACCCGCCTGCTGGCCAGTGTGTTGATGTGTTGATCAGCGGGCTTGAGTCGCGTTCCGGCGGCGGCGTGTTGGTGGCGAACCGATACCCGCCGGGCTCACGCGTCACTGTGGTGGACTCGGTGCTGATTGCAGAGGCGCGTGTTGCGTACCGCGGCGAATACGACCTTGGCGACGCGTCCGCGTGCCTCGTGGTGCACAACGTGAATCTGACTGGGAGCGTGCTGACCATTGCGCGCACTCACGTGGCGGCGGTGTTTTGTGATGCTGTTGGCGTGTTGGTGGTTGGCAGCGTGGCGCTGTCGTCGCGCGGTGCGCTGTACGTGGACGGGCTGTCGGTGCAGACGGCGCTGGGGCTGTGCGTGTCGGTGGAGGGCGGTGTTGCAGCCAGCGGCGGCTCCGTGGTGGCGTTTGTTGACAGCGATTTCCTGCTGTGCAAGCACGCGGTGTCTGTGCGCGGGGCTGTGAGCGTGTCGGGCTCCGCAGTGGCGCTTGTGCGGGGCGAATTCTTGTCGACGGAGGACCACGCGGTGGCGTTTTATTCGACGGTGAGCGTGGCTGGCGGGTCGATGCTGCTGGCGAAGGACAACGTGCACGACGGTGTCTCGAGGGAGATGCTCTACGCCGCTGGCGCCGTGACCGCTGTTGGGAGCACGCTGAGCTTTGTGCGCAACCGAGCGCTGCTGCCGCGGATGCTGTCGGCGAGCCTGTCGCTCTCGGCTGGGGCGCATTTGAGGGTGGCGTGCAACGACGCTGGTGGGCGTGTCCTGTCGACGGCGGAGGAGTACGCAGCGGCTGGTTTTGGCGACGCTGGGAGCATCGACGTTGTTGGGTGCGACGTCTGCGACAGGGACACGCACTGCTACGCGCCCGGGACGGCGTCTGCGAGCATGAGGAATGGTGTGTGCGTGTGCGCGTGCGGCAGCGGCGGGTACGGCGAGGCGTGCGTGCCTGTGGGAGCTCCCGCGCTGCCACCCGCTGTGGGCACCGCGTCGAGTGTGTTTGTCCGCGAGGGCGTGGCGGTGCAGTCGGTGTTCGTTGTGCCTGCCGGCGCGAGCGAGGTGACGCTGCGCCACGTTGTGCTGGACGGCGTGAGTCCGGTGCTCTACGTGCCGTGGATGGCGCGGGACGGCGTGCGGATCGTTGTGCAGAACGTATCGCTGCTGAGCGGCGCCGTGCTGTACGTGATGGGCGGTGGAGCGTTGCGCGGTGCGGTGGCGGCGGGGAGCGACGAGGGCGGGCCGGTGGAGCTGTCGGTGTGCGACGTGGAGGCGCTGAACGGTGCGCTTGTGCTGACCGGCACGTATCCCGCGGGGTCTGTGCTGACGGTGACGGACTCCCTGCTGGTTGCCGCGAGGTTGACGCCGCTTGTGTATCTTCCCGGCTCGCAGTCCTCGCCGTACGCACCGGTGCTGGTGCTGTCGGGCCTGCGGCTCGTGCGGTCCGTGCTGGTTGTGTCCGGCGTGGCCCTCGTGACCGTGATGACTGGTGGGCGAACGGTGGCGGTGGACGGCGCGGTGCTGGAGCTTGTTGGTGGCGGTGTTGCACTGGACGCGGCTGTGCTCGGTGGCGACTTTGCATTGTACGCAAGTGCGCGCGTGGTGGCGTCGGGGGGCGCTGTGCTGCGCGTGTCGGGGAGCCAGGTGTACGCCGCGCATGGGCTGGTATTCGGCAGTGGTGTGGAGGTCAACGCGTCTGCCGTCGTAGTGAACGACAACGCCGGTGTGCTGACGGATGGCGCGCTGCTGGTGCTGCGGGGGTCGGCGTCGTTTTTGTCTGGATCGTGGCTGTCGGTGCGCGGCAACAGCATCAGCGGCAGGCTTCTGTCTGTGCCGTCGTACCCGCGGAGTGCGGAGCTTGTGCAGAGCACGCTGACGCTCTATGAGAACGCCGGCAGTGGGTCCGTCGTGATGGACGGCACCGTTGCGCTCGGGGGTGCCGGCCGAAATTTCGTCGTGGGGTGCCTGACGCTCAACGGGCAGACGCTGCGGCCAATGGAGTACAGATCTGCCGGCATCATCGGGAAATTCCGCCCCGTGGCGTGTGGCGTGTGCGACGCCGACGTGAGCTGCTTTGCCGCTGCGACGAGGACGATGTCGAGGTCGTGCGGCTGCCGCTGCGCTGAGGGCGGGTACGGGCGCGACTGCCTGCCGGTGTACCTGCCGCACGTGGACGGGTGCAACCGCACGCCCGCTATGCCGCTGCTGAGCCACACGGTGACGCTGACGGAGACGCGCAGCCTAACGCCAACGTGGACTTCAACATGGACGCCGAGTCTGAGCGCGACGCACGACAGTCCGACGTGGTACGGGCCGACGGAGACACTGCAGGGGACGGAGACGGTGGCACTGTCGCCCACGCGGACGCCGACGGCGTCGGTGAGCGGCACGCTGTGGTGGAGCGACGTGGCGTGCCCGACGCTCGCTGTGACGACGACGGCGGCTGGTGGGAGCCTCACGCAGAACGACATCCGTGGCGGTGGGAGCGTCGTCCCGACGCGGCTGATGGTGGCGCTGCCGCCGCCATTTCGATGGGCAAGCGGCCCGCAGCTCGGCACGCACCTGAGCTTCGTGCCTGTGTCGACGGCGCAGCCGAGCGGGTTCGGCGGTCCGTGGGGAGCGATGCTGCGCAACGCGACGTGGGTGCGCAACGCGACGAATCCGTCCACCGTCCTGGAGCTGGCTGTGCCCGTGCACCGCGGTTACTTCATTGCTGCCGACGAGACGATAGTCATTCGCTGCGACGCTGCGGCAGTGTCCGGCGGCTGCAAGGGTGTGCTGCTTGGGTCCTTCACGATCAGGTCTGACACGCTGCCCGCCGCTGCCAGCGCCCTCTCGGCGATCACCGGCGTTGCTGCGGGTGCGGCTGCTGCTTCCGTGTTGGTGACCGGCGGGCTGGGCTCCATCCTGGAGATGCAGGCGCTCGGCGTGTTTGCGAGGATGCCATGCGCCTCGGCGCAGGAGAGTGAGAGCACCGCTGCGCTGCCGTACTTCCTGTCGGTGTTTGCTGCTCTTGACCCGCTGTGGATGGTGGTGGGCAACGCGCTGCTCGCCGCTGTGTTCGGGTGCGTGCACTGCGGTGTGACGGCGGCCTTCCAGCGGTGGCGCGGCGTGGACGCGGCGAGTGCGTGGGCGGCGATGCGCTTCCCGAGCCTGACGTACGTTGTGGCGCACGCGATGCACCTAGGCATATTCTTCGGCTCCGTGCTTGCACTGGCGATGCCCGGCGCCCGCGTGCAGCAGCGCGTGATTGGTGTCACTGGTGTGCTGTACGGTGTGGCGTTCCCTGCTGGCGTGTGCTACTTGATTGCCCGCCACACGGGCGCGAGCTTCACGAAGTACTGGCAGTTTTCGAGGAAGCCGCTGCACGAGCGCCTGCTGTACCCCGTCGGGTATTGGCACCCCGCGGCGCAGCGGCGGATGTACGGCGGCATGCTGACGAACATGAAGGGCAGCCACGTGTACTGGTGCGTGTTCCAGCTGTCGGTGCTGTGTGTGGTGGGCCTGATTGCGGCTGTGCACCCGCCCGTGGGTGTCTGCCACGTCCTGTACTTCTGCATTGCGGCTGTGCTGCTTGCAGGCGCGGGCGTGGTTGCCTTCACGAACATGATGCGCTCGGCCTTCCTGACGGTGATGCACACGGCGAGCTTTGTGCTGCTTGCGGCGCTGTGCCTGGTCAGTGCGGCCAACCACCTTGCGCCGAGCGACGGCGGTACGAGGGCGTACGCGGCTATCGTGCTGCTGCTGACGACTGTGCTGCTTGCGGTCACTGTGTACAGCGTCGTTGTGTGGTACGCGGAGGACCGCCACTGGCAGGAGCTGCGCGAGCCGCGGCGTGGTGGGCTGGAGGCGCTGCTGCGCGATGACGAGGAGAGCGACGAGGACGCGCAGAAGCCGCACGAAATGACGTCATCATCTTACGCCACAGGCACCACCGGCGCGTCGTCGTACCGACCACCCGCACCGCCGTTGCAGCCCATGGCCGGTGACACCCACTCAGACGCGCTGAGCCCGCTGGACCGTGCATCCAGTGCGAGCTGTATGATCGATTACGCTGCCATGTGACGTGTAACACGCGGAATTAGTAAATATGCGATGTTGGTTGAGAGTCCACGGCTGTGCTGCGCCCCACAGCCAGCCATCGTTAACAGCACCGATAGTGTTGTTGATTGTTGTTACTATCGATTTGTTTCTTTTTTGAGCGGGTGCTTCCAGGAGTTTTTCCCGTTCCACGCTGATTGTGTGGAAGGGGATTTAGTTGTCGCTCTTGTTACTCCTGATGTCATGTTTTACCGGACTGTAATTTTATGGAGTTGCGTGCGAGGAAGTCAACGCTCATTTTGTGCAATGGAGGAAGGATTCAGCGAACCGCCTAGTGGAAGTAATGAATTGCGGCTCTGCCTTATCGTGGGTTTGCATGCAGGGGGCATTACAGCTTTCGGAAGCAAAGCGGCGACAGAGTAGCAGCAGGTCTCCAGGTTTCCAGGAACGACTTCGAGCGGGATTATGTATTGAGGCGCGACGTATTGCTGTGATTTCGGGCTGCCCTGGTGTGGCGAGTGCACGGGGTGATCGATGTCTTATTAGCGGCGGAAATGACGGACCAAGCCCTCCCAGTCACGTTCCACACTTATCCTCGAGCGCACCGCCGCCATGTCTGTACCCCTCAGGTGTGCGCGTGGAACGTGGGAGCCTTGGATGACGCGGCATTGGGATTTGTTGCCCGCTACAGCCCGCACGTTTTGTGTGTGCAGGAGGTGTGGCGGCCACTTCCGGCAACCTGCACATCCCTTCACGGCGCGGCCTTTGATTTATTTGGCACACCGCATTCCACCGGCAAGGGATATTGTTGCGGATTGGCCACGCTGGTACGGGGATGCCCACACGAGGAATTCTTTCTTTTCCCAATTTCTTCCGGCCGTGCGTAATTCATGCACCACAGCAGATGCAGAGGGATTTGGCGTTAGCATGGAGAGTGCGATATTTACCGGGACTTTTTCCACGGCAGCGTGCGCCCATGCACCTACTCGTCGAACCGTGGAGGCACGCGAACACATGTCGACGGTTCTGGATCACCTGGTGACTCACATCGTGGACGTACCATTTTGTCTTGCCCGCCGCGCCGAGGAGCGCGCACACGGATGCAGCTTGTCCTTGGCCACTGCGGCGTGTCCAGGAACGAAGCTTGTGATGCGAAATCCGAGAAGGCGTCCGACCTCTCGCAGCTCACAGACACATGGAGCACCGGCGTCGTCGCATTGGCCAAAAGTATTATTCGTGCCCGACAGCTCAAGCCAGAGGCTCGCCGCTCCGCCGTAAGAGGCGACTGGGAACTGACGCGCACGGACCCCACCCTCACTCGTGGGGTAGAGGCCGCACTGGCCCGCCTCCGCAGCGGAGTTTCCCACAAATACGGATGGCTGCTACGACCACTGCAGCCCGCCATCCCACGCACATGCTGTTGGTGCGGCTCGGATGCCGCACAGCAGACACGCAAAGAACTTCGCACGGAAACGCCTCCTCCTCCCGCTGGACCCACCCCGCCACGATCCGACGGCCGGCAGACTACCCGGTGTGCGGCAAGCACTGCAGCTGCTTCATTAGTGTCGTGACGCGCATGGTTGACGCCCAGGGCATGACGCGTTCTCCCAGGCGCTGCTGGAATTCAACTTTCCCGGTGAGTCGGAACCGCCAGAAATCCCACCGGAACCAACACCCGCCACTTGAGCGAGGACGAGAGCGAGGGACGGCACGCCGATCGCACCTCCGCTGCAGACCGCAAAGCCCAGGCCGAAGTCACTCTCATGCAGTTTTCGCACGGCGTCGTAGGACAAGCAATCCGAAACCGTAATTCATCTTCGGCACTTACACAAGCAAGAGTTCCCCCGACAAATAGGGGGCGCTGCCAGGAATATAACGCTCTGACGGCATGCACCGCGCTCGAATGCATGCACTGTGCGAATTGAGGGCTCAAGCAAAAGCGGGAACGCTGTCCCGCATACGAGCACACGAACGCTCCAGAACAGAGCCACAGTCGGCACCGAAGAGGGAAGCACTTTGTAAACGCTTTTAATGTGACGGGCAGGCGGGCAATGCCGGGGATTGACCACCCACACCCGGCACAAACACCCGAAAGTAAGAAAGTCGTGACACTAAAAATGGAGATTAAATAACCACGCGCTGCAAAGGTTGAACCTCCGCATGAAGAACATCAAACCCACACAGAAACCCCGTCTCTGCACAGGAGAATGCCACCGAGAAAGAGTGTAGCATGCGCCTAAAATGGCACGCACACACATGCGTTGATGAAAGTCACGCTGTCGCCGATGTCACGACGGCAGAGGCGTCAGGCCGCCGAGAAGACGCAAGTTGCCCGACAACGACATCCCGATGGGATCCCCACCAGTTGAGTTTCGCCCTCCAGCATGCGTGTTTCAGTGCCACAGCAATGCCTGTCTAACCCGCTACCGCACGGCACGCCACGGGCATCGACCGGACGTTGTGAAAACCGGCCGACCGGAACTGTGCGGAGAGGCAGGTCGGCATTTACTCCGCTGCTCGGCTCTGCAGGCACCCAGAAAAAAGCATGGAGTGGACATTGGAGAGGTGAGGAAGCCGCGCTTCACGGAAATATTGGTGTGTCTCCATTTTGAGGCGGAAGGTCTCTGCCCCAGCAGTATCTCCGCGCGGCGAGAAGACACGAGGCCCCTCGCAGATGCGGCAGGCCGTATTTTCTCCTGGAAGGCTGCCCTCTTCTTCCTTTTCTCATTTATAGCGTCCATTTTTGGTTGGTTCTGTGATTTGTTGTTTTATTGATTCTTGGCAGCAACGGATTATCGAGCCACCGCGCTGTCCCCGGGGCGGGTGCGTAGCGGTGGTGTGTGCTTTACGGCCTCCGCTGCGGCTCCCCCTTCGGGTGCCGGGGCTCTCTTTTACATCTCCGATCGTTGGGCGGACGTGCTTTGCGATGGCGGCTGGCGTGTGAGTTTTCGTATTTGTTTGAGCAGACACGAGGAATAGTAGCAATATATATATCAACAGCGCTGAATAGATATTCATACCGATATCTACATGCCTATCTATATACATATACAGCCAATAAAATGGCAATTCAATAAACCAAGAAACCAAGCAATCCGTCAAATTTTAGGGGAGAGAAGGGATACATCCACATCTATACAGATGCATCAATGAATAAGAATAAAGTATCGTTTTGATACTCATGCCCATATCGATATATCTACACATTGAGCAACGCCTATTTTCGTATATATACCCCTCCATATAATGTTTTCATCGTTCTTTCTTATTTGTGGCATTTTGCTTCCGCTATATTACGTATTCTTCTCCCGTGAGTTTATTCTTGCTTTTTTAGAGAGAATAGGCATTCCGTCCCACAGACAAGGCTTCATATGCACTGAAGCATCCCATCGGACAAAAGTCGCAAGGGGTTTGCGAAGCCCATCCCAATTGAATGATGATTGTTATCTTCTTTGATCTTCTGAGGAGCTGCGACGTGTGAGTGCGTTGCCCTGCCACCCAACACAATGACAACTTTCAACGAGCAGTTTGCAGGTTCATTGTGCAGTTTTCTTGGGGTGTGGCCCGCACCCGTATTTTGGGAGTGAATGCACGGCGTACCCGTGTAGGACGCTGAGGGCGGCGTCAGCGAGGCATGGGATAACATGTACTCCGGAACAAGTGTGTGGCGTTGGCCAGAGGAGGTCCTGTGCCAACGGCATCATTGATTGATGGCCATTGATTTTGAGGCTTCGATCTTTGGTGCTTTGAGGAATGGAACGGCGCTGGCTGACCAGTTGCCACTTGCTATCTATTCTGTCCTTGTTATGGCTTAAAATACGATACGGGCGCATGCAGAGGGGGAAAGGAATAGGACATTGTGTGGACATGCACGTGGACGCGTCAGAGCGTCACGATATCCCTCAACAAGTGTGGAGCCCCGAACTGATGATTCGACCATCCTGATAAAACTTTTTGGAGTGGAGATGAGTGCGCTGACTTTCGTTTCACCGAATTTTCCTTCATCTGACAGGCTGCGCAGCTGACGTGGAGGAAAATCATGCGCATGTGTTTCCGGCGGATGCGATGCCGTTTCCAACATATGAGGACGATTTCCCCGATGACGCGCTCTGCCATCCTCACTTGTTTTATCTGACGACACGTCGCAACGCGGGGTTGGTGCTGAGCGACGAAGGCCTTCCGTCTCGGTTGGAACCAAAACGGAGAGTCCATGAAGAGGCATGCTGCTGGCGATTGGTTGATGCGTTGCCTGGGAGGAGTCTGTTTGCCACCGTGTAGCATCTAATTTGCTTGATTGCAGCGCCCTCCACAAATTGCACAGTTCTTGTGCTCCTGAGTAATGCCGATAGGGCGGATTGCATGATGGTGTTTTATTGCTGAAAGGCTCTGTGAGGAGGAAAAATATTGTTCTTGCTTCTTCATGGAGGAGAAGAATCCGTTCTTTGATTGAAGTACGAGTGCCTTGTTGCAGTTCTTGTTGGCCGTTGGTGGCTTTGGTGTTTGTTCCAATCAATGGCTCTCACTGGCGGCTCCAAGGCCTAATATCGACTGGTGTCGTCGCTCTTGGGCCCACGCTGCTTGGCCCATCAACTATTTGTGCAACTGGACAACAAATTTCCCTGTGGGTGTGGATCATGTTTTGCAGAATATGGCCACAACAGCTGCTGACCGGGCTGGTGGTTGTTGCGTCCTGTATGACTCTGACGATGTTCTTGCGGATTTCACTCTGTTGCACGCAAATGATGTTAATTGTTTGCCTCGTCGTGTGGCAGAGGCCTGAACCAACGGAGGATAGTGTCTTGTGATGAATTAGGGCACCGACAACCCTCGTGTTGCTCATCGTTATGCCCGTTTTCACTGCGAGCTTCGACGTGGGGAACATTTTATTATTTTGTGCGGTATGGGGATCACTTATCCGGTGACATATTGTCGTTTGGTGGTCTCTGTTTCAAAGGACCCTGTGGAATAGTTTATGAGGGCGAGGGGTGATGGCAGGACTGTCGTGCCCGCACAGACGGAGACGAGAACAGGATGTTTGATGTGCCCTGTAACACTGCGCTCGATTGCGTCATTGGATGCGTGCAGAGCAGGTGGCTCTCCGGTGTCTGTTGGCTTCACGGCCAACCCACTGGTCTCTTCTGAAGGGCATTCAAGAGCATTCGTTCTCTGAGGGTGTTCCTGCTGGGTGGTCCGCACACTGCAGTGCCCGCTCCATTGGGCTTTTTCTTTGGTGAGAGGATGGTCTGTTGCACTTCTTGGACCACTGTGGTGAGGGGAGGGTCGCGGGGCGACATGCCCACCGCTTCGGTGTTGGCGCACTGCGTACTTGTGGCCGCGTTACGCAGGAGGCACAATCATCTGTAGCAGGATGAAAGCGACGTGTTCTTGTCCCTTGCCAGCAAAGCGCGGTCTTCCTGTTATGTTGTTTGGGTTTTTCTGCAGAACAACGAGTCTGCAAATGGTTACGAGGGATGTGTGACTGCAGGGTTTGAGCGCCGTTGTTTTTTTTCTGAGGGGCTGTGTTGAGAAATTACAGGCGCTTGCAGATGTTATTGCCGGTGTGAACGCAGGTGTTTCAGCCACCGGAAGTACGGCTGTTGGGGAGACGTGTTTCACTCTTGCGGTGGAGGGAGGCATCGTCGAGGCGAATGTGCGGGCTCACCACCCTACTTTCTGTACTGTTTTTCCGCGACGACTGGATCTGATTGCCAGCCACATTGAGCCGTCGCCCTGTGGCCGCAACTTTGTCTCGAAGCGGTCGAGAGGCCGCAGAACACGGCATTTGCATTCATCCGTGGAAGTGTCACGGGGGAGAAATGCGAACCTTTCGGCGTCTGGTGTCTCGCTGCCGTTTGATGCCATATTCGGTGAGTCCGTGGGTACCGTCTGGTGCTCCTGCCTTTTACTGGATGATTGGAGCTGCTGAGATGTGGAGGGTATTTGCTGCACCTTCCTTTGGTATCTTTGTCGCACGCCGTGTTCGAGACGGTTTTCGATTGCTGCAAGGCGATACTTTATGCCACGCGATTGTGTTGTGGGTGCCATGCGGTGGAAATATTTAACGTCATTGAGGTGCTCTTGGAGGGTTGGAGTGGCGATCCTCCGGCGCAGGTGATCGTTGACGGGTTCACACGCCCCTTTGAACTTGCTGTCCCTTATTTGTACTTTCATGAACTGACCGCGGATATTGCAGAATATATTCAGTTTGCTGCGGTGCTCCATGCATTCAAGGTGTTGTCCTCCGCGCCGTCAATCTCGGCAGCTGAACGACCGGTCCCTTTTAAGGATTCGGGGGAGGATTCATTCAATTTGTTCCGCGGCTGGAGTCACTTCTTCCATTTATGTCTGTTAGACACGTCCACACCGTCGCATTGCGTTCTCTTCCCTCAATGAGGGGAATGGGTGAGGACAAACCTCGAGAGACAGTGGCTCTTTTTGTAGCATCGCCGGGGGATCGTTCAGCGGCAGTTGATGCATCAGCCTTTCCTGAGGGTCGGCGACACAAACTCCGTGGCTGAGACGATTTGGATGGGAGTTCACAGGGGCGAAATCCGCGCTTTATTCCCGTGCTTATGCCGATGGGATACAATTATTTGCCCTTCTTGTGATGCCTCGTGTGTGCCGTGAAACTACATTGAGGAGAGCACGAAGTGTTATTGTGCGTGTTATTTCTTTAGGCACCACGGCTCTTTTCGGGTGTGTGATTCGACTGTGTGGTGAGTCGGTTGAGGGGAGGACGTGGATGGGCCGCGCCTACCCGACTGCTGTGCCTCATTTTTATGAACGCCCTGACCAAAATGCTGGTCCCCTTTTGCTTGCCTTACCGGGCCTGGCGACCTCTTGAGGAGCGGTGCGGCGGTGTGGACTGTCGGGCTGCTGAGGAGGCCGTGGCTGCGCGGGATGCCCTGCGGATTTTTTTTGCATTTCAGGACTACTGTAGAGAAGAGGACATTTCATGCCTCCTCCACGTCTACGAGAGTTGATGGAGGGATCGCGGTTGTGGGATCGCACTTCACGAGGGTCCGCGCCCGTTCATCGCGTCGGCGGTGCGCTCTGTGTGTCTTCGACCACTGCCGAAGCATTCCGCCGTTTTTCTTCCGGTGAACGGGAAAATCCACCGACACTTCGAGGGGTGGTGGGGGATGTTGCAGCGAGGAACGCTTTAAAGGTTCTACAGTGAGGGAGCGGTGCTTGCAAGGATCCCGCAGCACTTGGGATTCTGCTTGCCTTTAATTTCTCCTCTCTGTCTGTTGGTTGGTGCCGTTTGCCGGAGGACGTCTTGGCTCGCGCGCAACCGTCAATTTCTATGCTTCTGTGTGTGGCCTCACATTTTTTGAGCCGTTGTTGACGGGGGAGAGTAATTACTGTGGCGGTTACGACGAAGCGGATGTGTTTACGCCGTAAATGGCGGCGCCACCC